>NC_089810.1:37318058-37330558 GCF_029633855.1 Hoplias malabaricus
TCTGAGCATTGCTGAATCACTCCGTATCCCAGAGGCCTCCAGCAGAGCACGCTTTAGAAGGAAATGCAATCTTACTCAGGCCTTTATAAGAGAACCAGACTCCAGCTCTTCATGCCAACAAAAGCCTATCAAACCAGCAGGCAGGACCCATGGGCGACATCCCTCTGGATCTTTAGGCTGCACACTCATTGCCTGCTAAGTGCAGAACAGGATAAATCATGAGCCAAAGAGGTCGGGAGGTCACTGTGCTTCTGAGCTCATTCGGTTCCTGTGCTGGGCAGTTCCCAGCTGTGCTGGGCTTCTGGTTGATGACAGAACAGCGATTTCAGCGCTAAGTAATGCGTCCCACTGGTGACCGGAAGATTTGGAGGTTGTTATCATGAGCTCCACACGGATGCCTGGATGATCTGGTGTAATTTCACTTAGAGGTGACTGACTGGAGTGGGTCCAACTGGAGTTCAGTGCTAGCGCTTGGCAGGGAAACTGCTCGATTGATAATTTAATCATTGCAATACAAAGAAACTGACTGAAAGCTGGAGATGTTTGGATAGACTGGTTTAATTTAAAGATGCTGTTTGTTTTGCGACGGCGTTTGTTGGAGTAAGTCTGATGGTGTTTGTCTGAAAATGGCGGTGGTTGTTGTGTTTGATGGTGAATGATGGTTGGTGGATAATGTCGGTGTTTGTTGGAGTAAGATGGTGTTTGTCTAAAAATGGCAGTGGTTGTTGTGTTTGATGGTGAATGATGGTTGGTAGACAATATTGGTGTTTGTCTGAAAATGGTGGTGGTTGTTGTTTGATGGTGAATGATGGTTGGTGGATATTGTCGGTGTTTGTTGGAGTAAGATGGTGTTTGTCTGAAAATGGCGGTGGTTGTTGTGTTTGATGGTGAATGATGGTTGTTGGATAATGTCTGTGTTTGTTGGAGTAAGATGGTGTTTGTCTGAAAATGGCGGTGGTTGTTGTGTTTGATGGTGAATGGTGGTTGGTGGATAATGTCGGTGTTTGTTGGAGTAAGATGGTGTTTGTCTGAAAATGGCGGTGGTTGTTGTGTTTGATGGTGAATGGTGGTTGGTGGATAATGTCGGTGTTTGTTGGAGTAAGATGGTGTCTGTCTGAAAATGGCGGTGGTTGTTGTGTTTGATGGTGAATGATGGTTGTTGGATAATGTCGGTGTTTGTTGGAGTAAGATGGTGTTTGTCTGAAAATGGCGGTGGTTGTTGTGTTTGATGGTGAATGATGGTTGTTGGATAATGTCTGTGTTTGTTGGAGTAAGATGGTGTTTGTCTGAAAATGGCGGTGGTTGTTGTGTTTGATGGTAAATGATGGTTGGTGGATAATGTTGGTGTTTGTTGGAGTGTTTAGTGGATAATACTTGGCTTTGTGTTTGGTGGAGATAGTTCTTCTTGTTGGATAGTGATGGTTTTTGGTGTGGTATTCTGTTATTTGGTGGAGAATAATGGTGTTATCGTCTACAGAAAAGACAACAACACCGGGAGTTACAGAAGGTATGCTACCATGACAACGGGGCTCTGATTGGTCGGCCTGATTTTAATGCATCCATACAACACAGAAAATAGAACAGGTTCTAATTGAAAAATTGATGCGGCATTGAAGTGTGTGTGTGTGACTGAAAGTATTTGGGTGTTTGGTAGAATCTTTTCTGGGTCACTCTGGGCTGTTGATTGAGCAGATGTAGGTGTCACTTCCTGCCGATTATTGATGAAATCCTGAGTGTTATGAATGTATTATTTCATTATTGCTCTGATCTTGTGAACTGAACATTAATGGCCTCTTGTGAGACTGTCTAATCAAACCCAGGTTAACAGAGCAAGAGCAGAACCAGAGGACTGTTATTCTTCTGAGTCAAAGGTATTAAATGTGTTGCCTGGTCTTTTTTGACAAATACTTGGACGTTGTAAGTTGGATCAGTGTCCAGTGCTTCAGTGTGATTCAATGGGGGGAAAAAACATGGATCGCTTGGTACAGAGTCTGAACAAAACACTTGCTTTATGTTTAATGTTTTTTTAAAACACTTCAAATTGACTTACATTCCATATGTTAACAAGTAGTCATTATTAAATTCAGTATATTTACGGCAAACTCTGATGACTGTAAAATCAGTTTTTCCAATCCAGTTGTTCCTGGCAGGCTGTGTGAAGTCTGGAGTTTAGCAGGTCCTTCTTTTATATTTAATTCAGTGGGTGTGTGAGGATCTGACTATTTCTTGTGACAGACGTAGATTGTCTACAGCAACTGGAAGCCTATTTTATTTGTCTGTGAGGAGTGTGGTGTGTTCTCCCTGTGTTCGCGTGGGTTTCCTCCGGGTGACTGTCTGTGAGGAGTGTTGTGTGTTCTCCCTGTGTCTGCGTGGGTTTCCTCCAGGTGACTGTCTATGAGGAGTGTGGTGTGTTCTCTCTGTGTCTGCGTGGGTTTCCTCCGGGTGCTCTGGTTTCCTCGCAAAGTCCAAAAACACACGGTGGTAGGTGGATTGGTGACTCAAAAGTGTCCGTGAATAATGAGTGAATGTGTGTGTTGCCCTGTGAAGAACTGGCGCCCCCTCCAGGGTGTATTCCCACCTTGCACCCAATGATTCCAGGTAGGCTCTGGACCCACCGCGACCCTGAACTGGATAACAGACTTATGAATGAATGAATAAAAACATTACATTCTGATCTACATGATGACACTGAACTCTGTGGTTCCTGTGCCTCCTGCGATTAGAAAAAGGTTTGTATTTATATTGATTTCTACTTGTGGCTTTTCCGACCTCTTAAGCATTGGAGTATAATCCTTCAAGCAGTGACTTATTGCTGGAAATCCTGCGTAATCGTATTACTCTCAATTTCCTGTTCATTCAAATGGATTAGTTAACTTTCATTATTTTCTAATTCATAATTCAAGTCAGTTTTGTGCCTTTGTTGATTAATACTCATATTGTGGAGCCAGCGTAACTCCCAAACCAAGCTAACCATGTTTTTATTGGTTGGTATTGTCTCTACCAGTCAGATTACCTTCATGAGGTGTCTCTCATTGGTGTAAGGTCTTTCAGGTATGAGGTTAACGTGGTGTTTCACCCCCGAGAATCTGCATCCACCCCACACTGCAAGACTCTGGGGCTTTGATTTTCACCAAGTGTAGTGTATTTTTTTTCTTTGTTTTTTCGTGCCTAGTGCTCTTTGGGTTATCAGAAGATCCAATGGATACATCCTCCAAATCTCTCAGCACGCAGGCTACATTCCTCAGCTGTATACAAAAGATCCATCACGTTGGAGCACCCTTTAGTGACGCAACATCTGAGAAGTGCAGCCCAGACTTTAGGACGCAGCTTACTATAGTTTTTCCATAACTTGCTTCCACATGACTTACAATTGCACCTATTTTAGGGTAAATTCTTACAGAATCAGATGGAATTAGTTCTCAGAATCTGTTCAAGCATTTTTCCATCTTCCTATTTTCTTTTCTTTTTTCCCCTTTTCCTCCCGATGCTCAGCAAGAGGCCACCTTTCCCTCCCTCACTCCTTTCCATCCCTCCCTCCCTCCCTCATTCTTTCTCTCCCTCTTCAAAAAGGACCATTGTACATTCTCTCCTCCTCCTTGATCTCTCGCTGTCTGTCCAGTGTTTACACGCTTCAACACAAGAGGCGCCGCAAATCTGAGGCCATTAAAGAGAAATAAAAATATCCCCAGTTTCCCTCCTCCAGGTCAGAGGGACCTGCCCTTTCCCAGAATCCCATCTGGGATACGCTTCTGTATAATATGATTCCTTTAATTCCAGCCCATGTATTACATCGGCCATTGTGTGCATTAGTAATGGAAGTGCACAAAGCACCTCTTGAAGTTACATAAGCCAAGCATAACGCACATCTACCACTTCTGTTGATGTTTAAGCACCATTTGTATTGAATTATGAAGATTTCTTACAGGCCTGGGCCTAGTGATTTAATATTTATCAAAAATACCGTTACACAGATGTGAACAATTAAGAAATAAGTGCTTTTTTGAGGCTAATGTTCCAGTGGAATTACATCCATTACAAATTCCTCCATCTAAATCATTACACACTAGACTCAAACTGTGGTTGACATCTACAGACATGGTCAAATGTACATTAGCATACCTCAGGACACACCATCTCCATGAGCTAACGAACTTTCCAAGATACGAACCGGGCATTTGAATATTTTTTGCCTCCACCAACGAACCACGACTCTAGAAACGAAGCCGAGCCTTCTCCGAGCCGGCGGCTGAAAATGGCCACTGACCCCAACAGGCGAGTCACCCAGCGCCCCCAGACTTGAGTGAGCTTTTAAGATTAGCACATTGTAGCTTTAGCGATTTAGCATTAGCGTAAATAGCAGACATGGAAATTCGTGCTAAGTTAAGCCGTATCTACGCTTCGTCTCCCCACATTCACCACCTACTCTCCGTTATTCCACCCACCCCCTCCTCCCGTCATACAGCCAGTGCCTGTGTTACTCCTCCAGCCAGTCGTCACGTCTTCAAGGTAGCGATGTGTAACCACTTCAAACTTTATTATTTCTTTTTTATTACTGTTTCCACTGTATTTATTTATTCATTCATTCATTATCTGTAACCCTTATCCAGTTCAGGGTTGCGGTGTGTCCAGAGCCTACCTGGAATCATTGGGCGCAAGGCGGGAATACACCCTGGAGGGGGCGCCAGTCCTTCACAGGGCAACACAGACACACACACATTCACTCACACACTCACACCTACGGACACTTTTAAGTCGCCAATCTACCTACCAACGTGTGTTTTTGGACCGTGGGAGGAAACCGGAGCACCCGGAGAAAACCCACGCGGACACAGGGAGAACTCCTCACAGACAGTCACCCAGAGCGGAATCGAACCCACAACCTCCAGGTCCCTGGAGCTGTGTGACTGCGACACTACCTGCTGCGCCACCGTGCCACCCACCACCGTATTTCTTTTTTATTTTTAGTAACGCTACATGTATTTTTTTACTAATGTGAGAGTGTTGTAAACATATATCAGTGCAAAAAGGGTGACTCTCGGGGTGGGGGCTGGAACGCATTAATTGCTTTTCCATTATTTTAAATGGGGAAAATTGACTCGAGAAACGAACTTTTCCATTTACGAACCGGGTCACGGAACGGATCAATTCGTAGGTAGAGGTTCCACTGTATTTCGTTGAGCTCCATCGCTCTGAGGAATAGGCCAGTGACATTAATGACTGGATAGACCTGGTTTGACATATCGAATAGAAATAACCACACATTTACACGTAAAAGTTAGGCAAGAGGTAATAAAATATAAACAGTAGCCCCTGGAAAATAACACAGGGGTGAGGTAGGGTGCTGTTTGGGTGGATTATTAGAATTGCACACAAGAATTTGTTCTCTGCATTTAACCCAATCCGTGCAGTGAAACACACATTTACACACACACTAGTGAACACTAGGGGGCAGTGAGCACACGTGCCCGGAGCGGTAGGCAGCCCTAGCCATGGCACCCGGGGAGCAGTTGGGGGTTGGGTGCCTTAGGTGTTAATAGACAGAATGTAGAAGTGATTTATCGTCATATTATTGCCACATACTGATCCTAAAAATCACAACAGACCTGTTTTTTAGATGCATACATAATGCTGATGTAGGATATGAATAGAGAGATATTGGAGATCTTGGGCTTTTAAAAACCATTTGACATTAAGCAGTTAGACAGTTATCTCTGTCTTTGGGCGAGCTCTGAAATGCACATCGGTCACATGACTCACACACACACACACCACATAAGACTCACACTCATTCTGGCTGCCAGGGGCAATATCTGCCCCCTGCGAAGCCTCCTGGGCCCAGTTTTTATTGTCATTTTATATTTAGGCCACGGTTGAGGTAAAACAGGCACAAACAGCCTGAGGGCAAATCAAACGTGTTTGTCTCTGTGCGCCCTGCCATTCAGAGGTTTACACTCAGTGTTTGGAATAAAGTAATAACCCTGCAGGGGCTTTGTGTTACAGTTGACACAGAAGTGCACGACACACATCATTGATTTGCAGACACCTGTTCTGCTCATCAGACTTTTATTTTGTCTGTCTTCCTCTGTTGCCATAACAGCCTTTGCTTCTGGGTAGTGCTTAAACTAGATGTAGGAACAGTGCTGTGAGGGTCTGATGGTGTTCAGCCACAAAAACGTTAGTGCGGTCCGGTGCTGATGTTGAATTATTGGTTCTAGATTCCGGATGAAGCTCCTTCAGTCCAGAGGAGGGTTCCACTGCTCCACAGCCCAGTGATGGATCACACCTCTCTAGATGACACACGGATTTGGGTGTGGTGATCTTAGGCTTATGTGCAACAGCTCCAAGACACATTCTTTGAACATTGCTTAGAGATTATTCAGTGTGTGTGTGTGTGTGTGTGTGTGTGAGAGAGAGAGAGAGAAAGAGAGAGAGAGAGAGAGAGAGAGAGAGAGAGAGAGAGAAAGAAACAGCAAGAGAAAGAAACAGAGAAAGAGAGAGAGAAACAGAGAGAGAGAGAGAGAGAGAGAAAGAAACAGCAAGAGAAAGAAACAGAGAGAAAGAGAGAGAGAAACAGAGAAAGAGAGAGAGAGAGAAAGAGAGAGAGAGTGAGAGAATGTAGCATTTGGGTGAATGTAGCTGAATTCACAAATTATAATGGGTATCGTTTGCACATATAGTGAACAATCTGATATTTGCACTTTTTTAAACGTTTCTGTTTTTAATTTGTTTTAAATATTATTTTATTAAATACAGGGCTGGACGATACGACCAAAGTTTAGATCACAATATGTTTCTAAGGTGGATTGGCGGCTCAAAAAGTGTCTGTAGGTGTGAGTGTGTGTTGACTGGCGCCCCCTCCAGGGTGTGTTCCCGCCATGCGCCCAGAGATTCCGGGTAGGCTCCTGACCCACCGCGACCCTGAATTGGATAAGGGTTACAGATAATGAATGAATAGGTTTCTGTGATATATTTATATGAACAACACAGAAAAACTGCCAAGAACAAATATAAAACATGACGTCACAGTCGAACATAAAATGAATCTCCATTTTTGTTGATTTTGAGTTTACTGCATCATTTGAACACAGCAGCTGTCTCTCACATTGCGTGAAAATTTTGCAAGGAGTCGACCAATAGAAATGCTCCAAAATGACTGGGAAATTATTTTAAATCCACTTCCCTGGAAACTTACTGTTTTGGAGATGAGTGTTTTTCTTTGGACAGCAACGGTATATAAATACACAGTGTATTCTAACGTACTGAGGCAGTCGGAACCAAACGTTTTATGTTCATTTTTCAGATGTAAGTTGTTTACGTTGTGTCAAAGTTTAACGAGTTTCAGAGGTTTTGAGAAAGGAAGTGTTTTCAGTAGAAAATGTGAACTTTATTCAGTGCTAGTAATATATTTTAACACAAATATCAGCCTATGCCAATTAAATGTCTCTCTCTCTCTCTCTCTCTCTCTCTCTCTCTCTCTCTCTGTGTCTCTCTCTCTCTCTCTCTCTCTCTCTCTCTGTGTCTCTCTCTCTGTCTCTCTCTCTCTCTCTCTCACCCTCTCTCTCTCACCCTCTCTCTCTCTGTGTCTCTCTCTCACCCTCTCTCTCTCTCTCTCTCTCTCTGTGTCTCTCTCTCACCCTCTCTCTCTCTCTCTCTCTCTCTCTCTCTCACCCTCTCTCTCTCACCCTCTCTCTCTCTCTCTCTCCCTCTGTTTCTTCGTTCCCTTGTTTTTCGGAAGCAGCCACATATTTGGCTCTGTGTTCAGATATGGCAGAGTAAACAGGAAATGCTTATTTTGATTAGAGACAAGCTCATTCGCATTCAATACTGTGTGTGTGTGTGATTTTGATGTATAAATCTATGATTGTGTAAGAGTATGAGGCCGTTTTAATAGAAATAAATGTTTTTGTTTTTGTGCAGTGTGTGTGTGTGTGGTGTATACATGTGGCTGTACATGGGTGTGTGTGTGAGAGAGAGAGAGAGAAATCCTGTAGATTGTCTTCTCTGCCCTAGTACAAGGTTTTCTTGGACGAGCTCGTCAGTCAGTAGCAGCACCACCTCGATTTATTACAGTCTTCTAAAAGTCAACGTGTGCAGAATATTCGAAATGTTCTTTCTTTCCTCTGACTGTGAATCTTTTATGAAACATGGAGGGGGTGGACTTCTGGAGCTGGCTGGCAGCCCACTGCTCCAGTTGTGTGTACGCTCACAGCCACCTGTGTGTGTGTGTGTGTATGTGTGTGTATTCTCTGCCATGGGTGGGTTAAATACAGCGAATCAATTTCCTCAAGGGGATTAATAAATTAACATTTCTTCTTCTGACTTTAGGAATCTGATACATTTTGAGGGTAATTAAAAATTAAGGCTAAATAATTGCTAATTAATAACCCGTTCTGAGATGACGTGGATAAATTATGACAGATATTTGGTACGATGGATACTACAGAGGCAGGACTGGGAAACACAGCACTTGTGTGTGTGTGTGTGTGTGTGTGTGTGGATTCTCATGTCTCTCTCCCTCTTTTGTTTCTCTGTAGGACATGAGAAGACATGTGATGATGACTCTGCTGGACACAGAACAGTCTTATGTGGATTCATTACGGACGCTTATCCAGGTACTGCCATCAAAAACATTTTAAATATTAATAAATAAAATCTAAGACTTAAATACAAGGGAATTCCACACATTTAAAATATACTCATCTGTGTCATTAGAATATAAATATAGTTAGTGTTCAAACAATTGGGTTCTCTCTCTCTCTCTCTCTCTCTCTCTCTCTCACTCCCTGTCTCTCTCTCTCTCTCTGTCTGTCTGCCTGTCTCACCCTGTCTCTCTCTCTCTCTCTCTCTCTCTCTCCCTGTCTCTCTCTCTCTCTCTCCCTGTCTCTCTCTCTCTGTCTGTCTGCCTCTCTCTCTCCCTGTCTCTCTCTCTCTCTCGCTCTCTCTCTCTCTCTGTCTGCCTCTCTCTCTCTCTCTCTCTCTCTGTCTGCCTCTCTCTCTCTGTCTGTCTGCCTCTCTCTCTCCCTGTCTCTCTCTCTGTCTGCCTCTCTCTCTCTCTCTCTCTCTCTCTCTGTCTGCCTCTCTCTCTCACTCCCTGTCTCTCTCTCTCTCTGTCTGTCTCTCTCTCTCCCTGTCTCTCCCCTTTCTCACTCGCTCTGAGTGTTGATTCAGTGATATTTGATTGACTGATTTTTCTAAATAACCAAAATACTACCCTTACTTTTTGTCATATAACAGAGCTCTTAAATCAGTCACATACAGACCTCTATGTGTGTGTGTGTGTGTGTGTGTGTGTGTGTCTGTGTGTGTGTGTGGTTGCCCACAGTAAAAAAATTGTATGAACCCTTTATTCTGTAATAGAACGTTACTGTTGTTGAGGCTGGAATTAAGACAAAAGACAAAAGCATAGGGAACAGCATTAAAAGACTAGAGAGAGGAAGAGTTTTCAGAGAGGAACAGAACACTAGAGAGAATGAGATTAAGAAAGAAACGAGTGCGATAACTGAGAAATAGGATGAATATGAGAGATGATTATAAATGTTTTGGTGACACTGTTGTAACACATTCAGCAAAGAAGTAAGAACAGAAACAGAGGAACAAACACCAGAGAAGAAAAGGAAGGAAAGAAAATTGCGAAGAAGGAAATGTAAATGAGGAAAAAGGAGAAAAGAGGCAAAGAGGAAATATAAGGAAAAAAAGATGAGACTAAAGGAACGTATGAAAGCCTCTAAGGAAGTGAAGAAGGAAAAACCAGACAGAAAAGAGGAAGGAATGAATGGAGTTCAGGAAAGAAATATGAAAAGAATAAATCTACGATGAAAGATAGGAGGAGGGTAGTAGGAAATAAATTATAGAATGACAGAAAGAACAGAGGAACAAAGCAAATAAAAGAGAAGAAAAGAAAATGAAATGCCATGTAAGGCACTTTCTGTACGTTTTGTGTTACGGAGAGTGTGTTCTGTGGAACGTTTCCATGGCAACTGTGCAAGAAATTGTTTGTGTGTGTGTGTGTGTTGCTGACCACTGCTAGATGCTGCGGCAGTAAAATGGCCTCCATTAGAACTGTGCCCCCCCCCTCCAGGCTCTTCCTTTGTGTTCATTTAAAAACATAAACACTGGTGATCATGTGACTCAGAGAGGTCATGTGGCTCAGTCATTCACAGTGCCTACAAGTAATTAGTGCATAAATTAACCCATACACAGCAACTGGCCAGTGTTTTGATCAGTATTGTTAATGTTTAACATTCAGTGTTAATTTATCACTTAAAATGTTGATTTTGTTTGTTGTGTCTTATTTATTATTAGGTATTAGCATGTTTTAGGTATTAGCATGTTTTTAGGTATTAGCATGTTTTAGGTATTAGCATGTTTTTAAGTATTAGCAAGTTTTTAGGTATTAGCATGTTTTTAAGTGTTAGCATGTTTTAACTCAATTAAACGGCTATAAACCTGGTGTATTAAGTAGTTGAAGTGTTAGAAAATGTTTTAGAGGTGTGTGAATACTGTGAGAGCTGTATAACGGTACACTCCATGAGGGCAGACACTGATGGGCCCCAGTAAATCCCCAGAGAGGAAGGAGGCATTTCCTTTAATAAGACACTATGTCAGAACTCTTTTCTTATTGTTACATAAAGGGGGTTCCATCTCCATCTTTAAACTAGTTTTTCATCTTTAAATTAGTTTTCTAATTAAGTGTCATTCAGAGTGTTTTTGATGTAAAGTATTTCCTTGTAGATATTTCTTTACAGAACATCTCCTCTGGGTTTTCTATGGAGTGTTAATGGGTAAATAATGGTAGACCTCTGGAAATACTGGGAAAAAAATGTTACTTTTTTGCATTTGATGCTACTTATGAGTCTAATTGGATTTAAAAAGGTGTTTCTCAAAACTACTAATATCTCAGGATTGTTTATAACCATTCAATAAATTAATACATGTCTGTGTGTAGTTTTAAGATACATTTAGTTTTGAAGATATCTGGGTGCATTTACCACTTCTGTGAACAATTCTGACTTAATTAAGTACAGAGTTTTTCACATTAAACCACTCAGGCTCTAAATGCATTTATGGAAATACAGTAATGAAAGAATAAATATAAGTTGGAGGCCTTGTTTGTGAAATTATGCAGGAATTACCCAAGAAAATATCCCCAAGTCTGTTAAATATTGAGGGTTTATGTTGTAACTGAAGTGTCTTGTTGCAGGTTTGTTTCCTTCTTGATTATGAAACTGATATGATTTGAATTAAAGGCTTAAAGTGTAAGTCTATAACTGAGCTGTCCTGTTGCAGGGTTACATGAAGCCTTTGAAGCAGCCAGATAACTCTCCTCTGTGTGACCCCTCTCTGGTGGATGAGATGTTTTATCAAATCCCTGAAATCCTGGAGCACCACGAACTCTTCCTTGAGCAGGTGCTCATCTGTGTCAATGACTGGCACGACCGCCAGACCGTCGGACAGCTGCTCGTCCAGTCTGTGAGTGTCCTCTTTCAAAAGCTCTAATTCGAACCTAAAGCTTCGGGTTTACCGTCCTTCGTATTGGGAAACGATACATCATTAATCAGGAGTAAATATATGCCCTTGCTTAACACCATGGATGATGCAATGGGGAACCATCAATGCCTGCTTCGTCTTCAGAGAATCCCTGAGTATTTCTGTGAAGCACATGAGCGTGATTTCCTATTAACATTATTAGTTTATTTACACTAGTTCTATGTCACATTTAAATGCATGAAATGGTTAAAAGCAAGCTATATATAGACACATACACACCCATTTCTGTATATATATAACAGGCTGTGTTTTTCTGAAGTAAAGATGAGCAGGGTTTTACGGCGCTGTCAAAGACTGCACAGGCCAATAGTGGAACAGTACATTCACGTACAGTACATAATCATTAAAAGGTTCAGGGGATCTGGAGAAATCTCTATGTTCAAAAAAGAAGGCCCAAATCCAGTATTGATCTTCAGGCCCTCGGGTGGCACTACGTTAAAAACAGATGTGATTCTGTAGTGGAGTTTACTGCATAGGCTCAGAAACCCTGTCACGCCAAGGAGAAACACTAAATAAACCAGAATCGCTACCATCTTCCCTGGGCCTCAGCTCATTTAACATAGACTGAGATGAAGTGGAAAGGTGTCCTGTGGTCCAGCAATTAAAAATTTTAAATTCCCTTTGGAAATCATGAATGCAACATCCTACAAGGTCATAATTTAAATGGCAGCATTCATGATGGTGCACATGGCATGGACGACTTGCACATCTGCGAAGGTACCGTTAATGCTGAATGATATCTATATATATATATATATGGGTTTTGGAGCAACATGCTGCCAGCTATATGTTTTTTTCTGGGAAGTCCTTGCTTATTTACATCCCAAATTCTTCGGAAATAGGGCATATACAGTTATAGTCAAATGCACCAATTGGATTCTTACTCTTACTTGTATTGCTTAGGACTTACAGGAGCTGGTCTTAAGCCCTGAAAGATCAGATGAACCACTAAC
>NC_089810.1:37335558-37435558 GCF_029633855.1 Hoplias malabaricus
CGCCCAGTGATTCCGGGTAGGCTCTGGACCCCCCGCGACCCTGAACTGGACAAACACTTACAGATAATGAATGAATGAATACTTTAAGCATCGTGTACATGCCATTACATGATTAAGAGGGACATGGATGGGAGTGGCATGTTATAAAATGTCCAGGATGTTTAGTTGTAGGCTTTGTTTTAATTTACCATTTCAACAGATAAATTAGCAAAGACATTAACGGAGGCCTTGTAGCAAGTAAACGTTAAAAACATGTTTTTAATCACAGCAGTTACACACTAGAGTACTGTTAAACATATTACACTATTGACGAGGTTACTGACATTTTAGACCATGTTTATAGATGATGGAGCGCTTATAACGTTATTGTCGTCATTTCCTCACAGATCCTGAATCCTCAGAGGAAGTTTCTGAGGCAAGAGATGGTGATGGAGGCAGTAAGGGACACACACACAAATTTAATATACATAAAAATAATTGTGTATGGTTGTGGAGTAGTATATTATATGTACATGTTGAATATGGTCTGTTTATCTCTCTCTTTTTCTGTAGAAGTCAGTGGGGGGAAAGAAAGATCGTTCACTGTTTTTATTCAGTGATCTGTTGATCTGTACGACTCTGAAGAGGAAATCCGGATCGTTACGGAGGAGTTCCATGAGTCTGTGAGTCACTCAAATGTTTCTCTTCTACAGTAACACTACTTCTACTACTGCGTTGATCAGGGGTTTTCAGTGTGGTGCTGCACCCTAGTGGACAAATGACAAAAGTGCTTATTTTTTTGTTGTTTTAAATTATAAAACCACTTTTACCATGTGTTATTACAAGATTATTATTGGTGTGTGTTCAACAGGTACACTGCTGCTAGTGTCATTGACACCTCAAGTAAATACAAGTTTCTATGGAAGTTGCCCTTGGAGGACATAGAGTTAGTGAAAGGTGAGTCCACTGACTCAGAAGAGATGAGCAGGGGGGCTTCTGGGAATTGTAGTTTTTTTTCTCCCTTTTCTCTAATTGCTTTTCCCTCTGCAGGCTCTAGTCAGGCCGCTAACAGAGACGCCATCCAGAAAACTATCAGCCGATTGGACGAGGACCTGAGTACGCTTGGACAAATCAGCAAACTGTCAGAAACACTCAGCTTCCCACATCAGGTAAGAAACACCCTGTAACACACTGAAAAATAGCGGAAACAAAGACATGTTTAACATTGGGTCACATCACCTTTTCTTAACAACACTTTGTAATTGTTTAAGAATAGAAGATACAAATTATTGCTGTTTTGCAGGTGAAATTCTTGCTGTAGATAAGACTTGAGCTTTTCAACACTCCGTGGCCACCATTGTCTGACTCTCCTCTTCATTTTCAATGTTTTTAGTCCTGCAAAAATAACAAGGAGTCCTGGCAAAGGAATTTGTCTTTATGGCAGCATATGTCTCTCCAAAATACCAATACAGTGGAACCTCTACTAACAAACTTTCCAAGATATGAAACGGGCATTTGAATATTTTTTGCCTCCACCAACGAACCATGACTCTAGAAACGAACCCGAGCCGGTGGCTGGAAATGGCCACTGACCCCAATAGGCGAGTCTCCCAGCGCCCAGACTTGAGTGAGCTTTTAAGATTAGCACATTGTAGCTTTAGCAATTTAGCATTAGCGTAAATAGCAGACATCGAAATTCATGGTAAGTTAAGCCATGTCTACACTTCGTCTCCCCACATTCACCGCCTACTCTCGTTAATTCCATTATTTCTTTTTTATTACTGTTACCACTGTATTTCTCTTTTATTTTTAGTAACGCTACATGTATTTTTTACTAATTTGAGAGTGTTGTAAACATATATCAGTGCAAAAAGGGTGACTTTCGGGGTGGGGGCTGGAACGAATTAATTGCTTTTCCATTATTTTAAATGGGGAAAATTGACTCGAGAAACGAACTTTTCCACTTACGAACCGGGTCACGGAACGGATCAAGTTCGTAGGTAGAGGTTCCACTGTATAAACATCATTATCAATTGTACCATCACAGAAATACAGGTCACACCTGATAGGGGCACTGATACACCCCTGTGTAATCCAGTTCACAAAGAATCCAACTTCCTTTTTACTCAAAAACAAACTGAAATGACATTCTGGCACAGAACATAATTCCGCTGTCTTTTATATATATCTCAGATGACATTTCTTGATGCAGTGGTGGAACGTGATATGTGACAGTGTTTCTGGACTGAGAGTTCTCTAGATATAATAAATCTAAATATGAAGTACAGTAAATGGTGGAAGACCTATATTCTCTTCAGTCTTTCTCACACACACACACACACACACACACAATACCTCAGTGTTGATGGTTTTGTGTTAATATATATATATATATATATATATATTCACATAGCTATATCTAAACCTAGATAAAATCTAGGTGTCTGCTCACTGTTGAAGTACTTTTTCTTCATCAGCCCTGTAAAGATGTAGTAATATATCTCCTTCTGTCCCCCTCAGAGTCTGGATGACGTGATCAAGGACTTGATGGCATCAGTGCACAGGGAGTTGTCTGACAAACAGTCTCTGGCTTTCAGCATGACCTTCCTGCCCACTAAACTGGAGCTGACCACAGCTTCAGCCGAGAGTACCTTCGTGTTTGAGTTCAGCAGTCCAGACGCTCGCAGCAATTTTGAACAGGCCTTCGAGGAAGCCAAGAAGAAACTGGGTACTCACTCGACTCACTCTGATTTTTGTCCTGGCCAAGAGGCAGCAGAAACAACAGGGTTACACACCTAAAAAAATAATACAATAAATAAATCACTAACCGTAAAGGGGGAGGGGCTGCCGGAAAGAACTGAGTCACTACCCAAAATGGGGAGGGGCTACTTTAAGCAACATATCACTACCCACGATACAGACGGTATTACTGGAATGAACCAGGTTGGGACCCAGATTGTCAAAGGGGCTAGTAGAGTGAATCGCACTTCTAAACAAAGAGGAGGAGGGGCTTCAGGGAGCTTATGTGCTTTGTAGCTGTAAGGGAAAGTAGTGTGGTAATTAAGATGAGTGTCAATAGCTTTCTTAAAACATTATATGTGCATAACACGTTTGTCTTTTTTGCATGGCCTCTTTTAGCAATGAATAAGGACCAGTGGGACCCCGAGTTCCTGAAGGCCATCCCCATCATGAAGACGCGCAGTGGAATGCAGTTCTCGTGTGCCTCGCCGAGCCACAGCTGCCCTGAGAACACGTATGAGGTTTGGGTGTGTAACAGTGACGGCTACGTGGGCCAGGTGTGCTTACTGAACATCCGGGATGAGCCCACAGTAGAGGCCTGCATTGCTGTCTGCTCCGCTCGCATCATCTGCATCGCAGCTGTCCCAGGGCTCAAGAACAGGTGAGACTACAAGTCCCAGCATGCACCACAACGTCTGTGTTCAAACAGAGTCCTTATAGGGCATTTTGTCCACTCAGAAACCATCTTGGAATGTCTCTAAGCGATTATTTCCACTCAGAGTCCAGGCTTATACGTCCCTTAGGAGGACTTAGTCCCACAGAGGACTTATTTGAAATCGGACAAAAATGTATTAAATAGTTTGCCCTTGTTTGGATCTAATAACTCACAAACAAGCCGCAGTAGGACGTTTCTGTCACATCTTCAAGTGATATTACTGCCTTTTGGATGCAGAAATCAGATTATTTTCCATTATCTGATTTCCAGGTGTGTGTAAACGCGTTGAATTGGGCAGCTATCGCATGTAAACACACTCACCAATAAGCTGTAACCTCCTCTTTTGTCTAGCGGTTGTTATCTTTGGTGTAATTACTTCAAACCAACTGAATGGGTATTTTTACAAATCTATTTAATCTATTTTAATCATTTTTTTGGTGGTATTTTGTCATTTTAGCCCCAGGGAGCGTGTGGAGTCCAGACATTCCGGACCAGCTGCCCCTTCAGATCTGCCTCCGGCCCCATCCTCTCAGCCCCAGCAGCCTCAGCTACACATCTCCATCTCTGGCTCTTCCCTGGAGCTGAGCGACACCCCCCAGGCCCCCCACCCTGAGCTGGTGCCCTTCGACAGCGACGACACGGACGACGAGGACTCACCCAGTCCTTCATCAACTCTGCAAAGTCAGGCTTCACACTCCACCATCTCGTCCAGCTACGGCAGTGAGTAACACTCAGTACACTCAACATACTCATATTCACATTCCCTCTTCTCCTCCAGCTACAGTAGATAGTACTATTCTCCCATTGAGCGCTCACATTTAATCTGAGACTGGAATTTTGTGTTCCTTTCATATCCAAAAAAAACGATATGGGATCCATAACGTGGCTATAATAACTGAAATGATTATACAAGGTGGGCTATTTATACTGGAAGCTTGTGCTAGCATTTCTCCTGCGGTGTTGCTATCAGTGTGTGAAGAGTGAGAGAAGAGGGTTGCATTGACAATCCAACACAATGGGCAGCTCTTTGAACACATTTTATAAGTGGTCAGAAACTTGTAAATAAATCATGAAAGAATAAAGTTACCTTAAAACCAAGCACACCATTGTTTTTCTTGTGAAATTCCCAATAAGTTTGATGTGTCACATGACCCTCTTCCCGTTGAAAAAACAAAAGTTGGATCCAAAATGGCCGACTTCAAAATGGCCGCCATGGTCAACACCCGTCTTGAAAAGTTTTCCTCCTCCAATATACTAATGTGCCACAAACAGGAAGTTAATATCACCAACCATTCCCATTTTATTAAGGTGTATCCATATAAATGGCCCACCCTGTACATTTGTTGGTGTTAAAATCATGTGCGTTTTCAAGTATCAGAACGTGTCATAACCACAACCGTAACTATGGAGTGTACTCAGTTTATAGTAATGAATGTATTCCGGTTTCCTGCAGATGACGAGGCAGTGGGCTGTAAGGACATGGCCACAGAGACCACGAGCTCAGAGGAGGAGCAGGAGTTTCCTGTGTCCAGTACTTTCGGTGCTCAGAGGCTGAGCGTTGAGAGTCCGATGGATGGCAGAGCGATGCGTCGCTCCAGCAGAGGCTCGTTCACCCGTGCCAGCCTCGAGGATCTGCTCAGCATTGACCCTGAGGCCTACCACAGCTCTGTGTGGCTTGGCACGGAGGACGGCTGGTCAGTCAACTGTTTTTATCAGTGATAG
The DNA here is from genome assembly GCF_029633855.1 of Hoplias malabaricus. Taxonomy (NCBI): domain Eukaryota; kingdom Metazoa; phylum Chordata; class Actinopteri; order Characiformes; family Erythrinidae; genus Hoplias; species Hoplias malabaricus. Next base: position 37,340,714 of record NC_089810.1, read on the forward strand.
AACAGGGGAGACTGATAGAGTAGGAGTGTGAGTCTCAGACCTCACAATGATTCACTTCAGTGATTCAGTAGTGTTTTTTTTCTACCACAGTACAGTTCAGGGGGGCTTTGGGCTGATTATATGTTCATCAGCTTCACAATATTCAAGTTCTATATCATTTTGTCCAATTCCTGCACTTTGTTAAGGCGATAGTTGTCTGTTCTCACCTCAAACAGCCTTGAACGTACTTCTTCTCTGTCTTCACTAGTTCCTCTACCCCACCACACACAAACACAGTCATTATTTCTTATCTGGGCCTGTTCTGTGTGACTCACCTGGTCTTACTCTGTCCCTTTTACTTTCGCTACTCGACTCTTTGTTAGGAACCTCTGGCTCTTATGAGCAGAACTAAACTGCTGTAGGTGTGTGTGTGTGTGTGTGTGTGTGTGTGTGTGTGTAAACAATAATGATTTTGGACTGAAATTTAGATTTGTGACATCACAAAATAATTTAAATATAATTATTAATAATTATTATTAAAAACATGTTGTTCTTGTAGGGGCGGCACGGTGGCGCAGCAGGTTGTTTCGCAGTCACACAGCTCCAGGGGCCTGGAGGTTGTGGGTTTGATTCCCGCTCCGGGTGACTGTCTGTGAGGAGTGTGGTGTGTTCTCCCTGTGTCTGTGTGGGTTTCCTCCGGGTGACTGTCTGTGAGGAGTGTGGTGTGTTCTCCCTGTGTCTGTGTGGGTTTCCTCCGGGTGCTCCGGTTTCCTCCCACAGTCCAAAAACACACGTTGCAGGTGGATTGGCGACTCAAAAGTGTCCGTAGGTGTGAGTGAATGTGTGTGTGTCTGTGTTGCCCTGTGAAGGACTGGCGCCCCCTCCAGGGTGTATTCCCGCCTTGCGCCCAATGATTCCAGGTAGGCTCTGGACCCACCGGGACACTGAACTGGATAAGCGTTACAGATAACAAATGAATGAATGAATGTTGTTCTTGTAGCTTATTGTCCCTCTATGGGCCAATATATGGACTGTGTTTCCGTTGAATCTAACCTTGTCTCATTTTAATGATGTAAATATAAGGTTTTTCAGTATTATGAGCCCATAACGTCTGCATTCCTGATCCCACATGCTTTTTATAACTCTGTCTAAAGACGTTGGCATCATTTTCCCTCATGTACATGTTATTCCTTTTATTACAGAAACCACAGAGTGGTTCTAATGCTTATCCTTTGGTGTCATTTGTAATTTTCCCACTGTTTTTGTTCCCAGTATCCATGTTTACCAGTCTTCAGACAACATCAGGAACAGGAAGAACAGCATGAAGATGCAGCACGCGGCATCCATCCTCTGCATCCTGTAAGAAACCGGATCTGAATCCATTTAATGACTGTTTGCTAACCCTCCCTTTCCAAACCCAGAGTGACCTGCTCACTTTGTTTTGTCTGTTTTATTGAAGGTATCTGGACAACAAAGTGTTTGTGTCTCTGGCCAATGGTGAAGTGATTGTTTATCAGAGAGAAGCAGGTAAATAAATACATTCCGGATCATTAGTATCATCAGTAATGGACAGTTCTAATCAATCAGGCCCAAATGCATTTCAAATATTATGAGTACAATGGATTGTATAAGAAATGGAAAATAATGGGGGGGAAGGGAGTAATGACTAAATGACTTCACGTCTCTCCGTAACCCCCTCAGGTAGTTTCTGGGATCCTCAGAGTTCTCAGACGTTGTGTTTGGGGTCTCCCAGTGGACCGGTCACTAAAATGGTTCCCGTGGCTGGTAAATTGTGGTGTGGTTGTCAGAATCGGGTCCTCATCATTAACACCAGCACTTTAACACAGGAGGTGAGTGAGAGGAGCATCTGCTCTACAGCGCCACTTGGTGGACAGTGGAAATATTACAATGGTTAATGTCCTATGATTTTATATTCTATAAACGATTACCGGATGCATATATTTCATTGTGTGTGTGCAGCACTCATTCCAGGTGGGTCAGGACAGTGGGAGGTGTGTGACCAGTATGGTGAGTTATGGTCAGGGTGTGTGGGTGGCTCTTCAGGGCAGTGCTCAGGTGCGTCTTTATCACTCTTCCACCTTCGAGAGCATCACTGAAGTGGACGTGGCCCCAGCTGTGCACAAGATGCTCGCAGGTACGAATTCAGCTCAGTTCCAGTTAATTACCACAGATATTTTGAGGTCAAGTACTGATTTAGGAAGATAAGTGGATAACAAACACCACTCCAACTTACCGCAAAGGTCCATTCATCAGAGAACACAGTTCCCAATATAGTGAACATAGGCTCTTTTCCTAAAGTGTATTACATTCAGAATTAACACATGCATCATATAAGCATTATATTAATATGTAAACAATGCATTGATTTTTTTCCCCTGATGACTGCAGACTAATTCTGTCTCTCTCTCAGGTTCTGATGCCATAATCCGTCAGCACAAAGCAGCATGTTTGCGGATCACAGCTCTTCTGGCTTGTAGGGATGTGTTGTGGATTGGGACGAGTGCTGGGGTTGTTTTGACTCTATCCATCCCCCCAGTGTGCTCCAGTGTGGGAGTGGGGTCAGTGCGGACCACCCTTCTGCCCACCGGCTCCGCACACGGACACACCGGACACGTCCGCTTCCTCACCTGCATAGAGCTGCCCGAGGGCTTCGATGTCAACTTCCCCACAGTCACTGAAACTGGTCAGTCCCTGGGCAGTGTCCCAATCCTCTACACAGTGTTTTCTCTCATCTAGCATGCTGTATTCAACTCATTAACTTTTGTTCGTGTGTTTGCGTATTAGATATTTACATCATCGCTAAAGCTAACAACTGACAAAGACAACATGCGGTGTCTCGGTTCTTTTTGGCAGTGTGTGAACATCCCTCGGTCGCTAATCTTCCTTTCTCTGTCGCAGCTAACTTGGCTCAGTCCAGTTTGGAGGTCAGCAGCAGTAACGCTGGTCTTCAGCGCAGAGACTCCTCCCACCGGCGAGCATCCACACTGCTCCAGGCCAAGTCCAGCCTCCTGGTGATCAGCGGCGGAGATGGGTACGAGGATTTCAGACTGACCAGCAGCAGCGAGACGGTGGGCCGAGACGACAGCACCAACCACCTGCTGCTGTGGCGCGTCTGAAATGCAGCTGAAGTTTGGGCACCCCTGATCAAAGGGTGTGTTTTTGTTGATTTTCTGAATGAGTGAACACAGCTGCTACAGGAAATAGACCTAAATACTGCAGTTTTCTGTTTCTCTTTAACATACTGGGGGGGGAATTAATGTAGAATACAGTATGTGCCATAACATTTATCTAAGACCAGTATGATGATGGATGGACTTGATGGTTGATCCCAAAAGAAATAGCAGTATATAAACAACAAATGATCCATAGTTGTGCATCAGAATGTGTAGAACGTCTCCCTAGGAGCTGTGTTCACTTGTTTTCAGTGAAATAATCAACAAATCATCTTATTAAACAGGGGCTGCTTGAACTTTCACGCACAAAGTTAGGCTCCACCCACGTCTGGACTATTTGTGAGAGGCTCCGCCCCTAAGGCTGCTGAAGCCCTGAACCCTGCTAGCTACGTGCATGCGCGTCAAACGAACTGAAAACTGAACCAACAAAAAATAGTTTTTATTGTTTTTCCGTTTCGTTGTGTTAGCGGTCGTTCTCTTTTTCTCCTGTCACTTTGTCCAATGGTGTAAGAAGTGAACTATGCTCTGCTTGTGGTGTGTTTTTTCTTGTGGGCTCCTTTTACGTGTAGCGAGAAACTCGACCGAGAAAAAGCTGTGGAGTGATGATTATTGGCAGGAGAGATATATGAAGGGATGAAATAAGAATGGCTAATAGAGGCAAGATGGAGGGAACAGGGAAAGTGGAAGTGTGCTAATGGTGATTAGCAGAATTAGCTTGTTTTGAAGTAGGAAGGTTAAAAAATGAAAAGGCAGAGCAAAGAAAGGTTAGAAGAAGTGGACAGAAGGATGGAGTAAGAGAAGGAAGGAGAGAATTAAAGAGAGAAGGAGCCTAGAGGCCGATGTGGAGATTTTTGAGAGTGGAAAATTAGCGCTAAGCGGATGGGCTTTTGTATGCTAACGCTGAATGAAGGAGATGGGGAAAAAAAGAAGGGGTTTTATCATCCTCTGTCCTTCTCTGCTTCTTTTAAAGAAAAGTGGACACTCATTTATTCGGTGTGGTCAACTACTGCTCTTTCACATTGTGACTGCGTTCATGAATGAAGAGGCTTTTTTGTTTTTAGAGCTGAGAGTGATATGAGAGTTAGCCTATAACCAAATGTGCAATATAAGGATAGGGTACATACTTAAGACTATACTATTATAAATATATTCTATACACGCACACACACACATGCACATACAAATCCATCTTACCCCATCTGTGAGAGTACAGAGTTAGCATTCTAACTGTAATAGACCATACATAATCACTGATTTTTTTTTCTTTTTCTATTAAAGAACAGAGTCCAGTGGGTGATATCTAGAGAAAAGCCAGAGCTTTGGATACAGCTGTCAAGGGGTTAAAAACAAACTATGTACAGTATTTATGTTTTTTGATTTTAGTTACGCATTTTAGAGCACTTAATTTATATTAAAAAATAAAACTTTCGGTTTTTCCATTTCTTATTGGAAAAAGCCCTCATCTGAGTGAATCAGTGTAAACTCCTACATTTAAAGGAAAACAAAACAACATCTCACACCATTACAGACGGTAACACTTGTGTATTTTTGAGTTTAAACCATGCCTTTAACGTCCAGAGGTGATTACAATTGGGTTAAACAGTTTACGAATTTTTTTTTTATTTATGCAGTGGTCACTAATCCCCTTCTGAATATGTACGCTGTCCTCACGCTTGTAGGCATCCCTTATAATTATATCTGAATGTGTAAAATTAAGTCGTTCTCTATGAAAAGACCACTGGAGTCATGCATAATCAAAATCAAGCGACATTCTGGACAAAAACGTAGGAAATGTACTTGTTTTGGAACCGTTTTCTTTACCGAAGGCCACTACAGCAGCACGTTCATTTCTTTCAAAGAAAACTTCAGCTCTGTCCTAGGATTCCATTTCTGGGCATGACCCAAACCTCAGTGGTCTATTGGTGGCTGCTGACCCTCAGCTTTCTAAAGTTTGAGGTGTGTTTGAGTTACTACAATTCAAATATATTGGCTGTTAGCTACATTATCTTCATTACCTTCCACTTTAAGAGCTGGTTTTAAAAGTTCAGTGCTAACTAGTCATGCCTGGTTTCTGAGGATTTGTCCTGCCTCCAGAGTGTGTGAACATCCAGATAAAGGCAGGAGCCACTTGGTCTGATTGAACGAAGTGGTGGTTGGCTGTTGGTTTAGCAAATGCTGCTTCTGTGAGAGAGGATGTTCGTGTGTATATAAGCCATGGTGGGCTTTGTTTTCATACGTCAGTGTTTGATCATGCTTGAATGCCATTTGAGTCATTTTCAATGTATGTAGAGTGCTGTGCAAAAGTCAGAGACCACCCTTTATTTATTCTAGCGCTGCGCAATTAGCCGCTAAGCTAAGGAATCCCAGACCTCGCTATGCCCTTCCAGGACCCCGGCGGATTGATGGCCACAAACAGCAGTGGATATGTTCAGATCTGAAGTGAGGATGTGAGTAATGGATGCAGAAGAACCTTAATCAAAAGGCAGCCGATGATCTCAGAGAAATGGACTGGCCGTCCCCATCGCGCTTGAAGTGCAGAAAGCAGAAAACAGACACAATATTAAAGCCCAAGCTGTAATAAAGGCAAAAATGTTGGACACCATAAATATATAAAAACATATGGAGTACGTGAGGCTGTTGTGTGATTCTTGACATCATTTGTGGCCATTTTGACTGGAAATTCATTAAATGAAGTGTGGTCTTTGATGTTTGTAACGGTGCCGTGTGACGGTCAGCATGAGTTTTACACCGTGGCCCCAAAAGTATCTGGACACTGCTTAATTTAACCATTTGTAATCTGTAGTGAACTACTTACGTTTAGTTTGTAAAAAGCTACTGTAAAGCTGTGTTAAAGCCTTGGTCGGACATCTTGTTTTCGTACACATTAGCCATTATACATTCCCATGGCGCTAATGTCCTAATACTTTTTGGGGGACCACCGTAAACGAGCGTTAGTGAACGACAGTCTATGCGCAGCACACTGACAGACGGAGCTGAAGCTTTAGCCTTGTTAGCCTGCAATCTGGACTTCATTAGCAGGTGGCTACTGCACCTGCCTTTAGTTTCCAAGGTCAGCACAAACACATTTGAGGTGGTCACATGTCCAAAAGTATCCGGGCAGCCATTTTAATGAGTGGGTTCAGCTACTTTAAGATGCAGCTATTCCTGATAAATCTGTTCACTTCCGCACAGTTTGTAAACCACAGGACTATAGAATGCAGCAGCTGTCCAATGCCATTAGTCAGCTAGAGGAGTGTAACGCCCCCCTGCATTGGGAATTGCATTCTATTTTGGACCAAATGCCTTTCTGAATGATCCCAACTATACCCCCCATTTACAAGTACACGATCTCCCTAATGCTTTTGTGAATGAATGCAATGAATTCCGCACAACAATGTTCTAAGATCTCTTCTCAGAATAGTAGACGCTATTAATATCACTGATTTCTGAAGAAACATAGATTATGCATTAATATACCCCACGACTGACAGATTTGAACATCCACGGCTTTTTAATGGATGTTAGTGCAAGGTTTTATGGGTTTAGTACTGTATCTCCAGATGGGAAAAAAAACACTGTAGGAGTAAAGGTGTTGAAATAGGGTCAGACTTCAACTTTACAGACAGAGCTTATGTTTAGAAAAGTGAATATTTTTCATATGATGGCATAAATATTAAGGAAATGCATTAACAGACAGAAAAATAGACTTTTTATATCATCATACATCAGATCAGTTCTGCTACCACTGACTCGAGTGTCTCTGTAAGTAGCCTTCCAGCCTTTTTTTTTTTTCTTTGTGAAAGAAGTCATCATTGTTTATTGTAAATATTGGTATATATTGCCTTTTTCTGTACATAGTGCTCCACTGTCCACAATTGTTGATATGAATCTGATGGCATATTTTTATATACTTGTTTAAGTTTTTGCCTATGGTTTTTGTTTGCCTTGGGCATGTCCTCTGTGCAGCCACATTTAAATTATAACTCTGTAGTATTTTAGATGAAGAGTATTGCCTCTGCAGATCATGTTACAGTCCTCAAGGTTTCTTCACAAACTTTTCCTGTTTATGGTTCTGTGGGTTTTCTTTGCAATTAAAAAAAATTCACTGGTTTTCTGGTTGTTGTTTGTTAATTATTTACTCATGAAATACAGACACGGAAAATGATATCCATCCAATCAACAACCCATTATCTGTAACCCTTATCCAGTTCAGGGTCGCGGTGGGTCCAGAGCCTACCTGGAATCATTGGGCGCAAGGCGGGAATACACCCTGGAGGGGGCGCCAGTCCTTCACAGAGCAACACACACACACACACACTCACACCTCCGGTCACTTTTGAGTTGCCAATCCACCGGAAACTGGAGCACCCAGAGGAAACCCACGCAGACACAAGGAGAACACACCACACTCCTCACAGACAGTCACCCTGAGGAAACCCACGCGGACACAGGGAGAACACACCAAACTCCTCACACAAAGTCACCCGGAGGAAACCCACGCGGACACGGAGAACACACCACACTCCTCACAGACAGTCACCCGGAGGAAACCCACGCAGACACAGGGAGAACACACCACACTCCTCACAGACAGTCACCCGGAGCAAGAATCGAACCCACAACCTCCAGGTCCCTGGAGCTGTGTGACTGCGACACTACCTGCTGCACCACCGTGCCCCCCCAGAAAATGACATATTTAGGTTATTACAGAATTATGAGTTTTACCCAAAAACCTCTTATTTGTAGAGGATTTTAAAGCAATTAATGAGCTCATTAACAAACATTTTTAGTTGTAGTGGGAGTGATGGAGCGAGGAGAAAGCTACAACATGCAGGACAGAGGCCCAGCAGGGCCGGGATTGAGAACCACTGGTCCAGTGTGAGGTATCAGACCCCTGTCAGCTGTACGAAGGGCAGCGCTGTGATCCATTTTACTGTTTGAGCTGCACACATTTTTATTCACGAACAACGATTGAGATGTTTCTCATCAAACGTTTTCCTTCCTTTTTAAGCTGCACACATCTATAATGGGTTTTTCAGTCTTGACAGGTCCTTAGTGCTGTAATGTCTTCAGGTACATTATAAAAGTTTATTAGCTTTGATAATATGTCTTTGTATATTCTATTACATCTATAAGCATTATATAATATGAGAAACGTAAAAGACTTTACATTAGAAAGAGAAAATGACACATTTGAGTATAAACGAGTGGTGGTGGGTCCGGATTTAGATTGCACCTCAATCTCATTCTAATGCGTCCTGCTCTCAGTATGACTCCGAGCCATTTTACCATTTGTTTAACTCTCTTTTGCATATCTTTCACCTTTCACAACGCACTCAGTGCACCCCCTCTATTCAGCTGGTCTCGGTGGTCTCCTCTCTGTGGTCTGGAGACAGAAGGAGTTGATTGGAAGGTGTCGATATGCTGTCATTGCTGATTAAAAATAGCTCTATTGATTATGAATCATGGCGGCACGGTGGTGCAGCAGGTTAGTGTCGCAGTCACACAGCTCCAGGGGCCTGGAGGTTGTGGGTTCGATTCCCGCTCCGGGTGACTGTCTGTGAGGAGTGTGGTGTGTTCTCTCTGTGTCTGCGTGGGTTTCCTCCGGGTGACTGTCTGTCAGGAGTGTGGTGGAAAATTATGACAGAAATAAGAAAGCTGAGTCTCGGCATCAAGTAAAACAACAATTTATTTAATGGAGATAATTCCTCTCTCCCTGACCCGCTTAACAAACTGCATCTTTATACCTGTGGCTCTCTACCTCTGATTACCACAGCTCTCATTTCTTTATCTTATATGGCTACGGATCAAGTTACCATTCTGTTTGCTTTCTTTGCCCCTCAATCGCATTCTAATGCACCCTGCTCTCAGTATGACTCCGAGCCATTTTACCATTTGTTTAACTCTCTTTTGCATATTTTTCACCTTTCACAATGCACTCAGTGCACCCCCTTTATTCAGTTGGTCTCGGTGGTCTCCTCTCTGTGGTCTGGAGACACAGATTTCTCCACGTGTCTGCGTGGGTTTCCTCCAGGTGACTGTCTGTGAGGAGTGTGGTGTGTTCTCCCTGTGTCTGCGTGGGTTTCCTCCGGGTGACTGTCTGTGAGGAGTGTGGTGTTTTCTCCACGTATCTCCACATATCGGTGCTCCAGTTTCCTCCCACGATCCAAAAACACACGTTGGTAGGTGGATTGGAGACTCAAAAGTGTCCGTAGGTGTGTGTGTGTGAGTGAATGTGTGTGTGTGTGTTACCTTGTGAAGGACTGGCGCCCCCTCCAGGGTGTATTCCCGCCTTGCGCCCAATGATTCCAGGTAGGCTCTGGACCCAGCGCGACCCTGAACTGGATAAGGGTTACAGATAATGAATGAATTAATCTATAGAGAAAAGATTGTGTAAGAAGACTAGACTGTACTGAATAGCAGTGTGTAATGGCTTTTTCATGAGTAATTTACTAAAACTGTCTAAATATAGGGTCATTTCAAACCATTAAATAGCCCAGAGTTGACAGCATGTCCACGCTACCAAATTCTGATTTATTTTACCTGAGAATTACCCTTGCTTTGATTATAGCATATTACATAGCAGATCTCCAAGAACTCTCCAGGAGGCGCCAGAGTGCCCAGGCTTCCAGTCTTCACGCCTATAACTTTAGAATAACTCCATCAGACAAGACAAAATGATATGTACCAAGTATTTTAGTGAAGTTTAGGAATATAAGGGGTTAAAGGTGGATGAGAGATGAGAATCTTTGAGGAGCCAAAGACTCTGGAGTCACAGACACATGCTTCTCACCCACTCTACCATTCATTCACTCTGAATGGAGCACAAGGCCAGTTCACTCGGCTGAACAGAGAGAATGTTGTGGTGCAGACAAATAGAGGCCTTGTTGTGGCTCATATATGAGGCTTTCATATGCTCAGCGCTGTCAGTGTGATGGGGGAGGGGGATGACGGACTCTGTATGAGCAGTGTATATATATTAAAATAGACAGAGCTGGGGTGGGGTTGCTTTACTCTTATATCAGACAAAATACTGATAAATATACTGCAGTTCTGTTCAAGTGTCGTTCCGTCTTAAACAAACAGCTGTTACAGGGGCAATCAGTCATTCTCTAGTTATTTGTTACCTCCACACTGACACCTAGTGGCCTGGATGTATTGAACGTCAGTGGAAGTGTAGTGATGTCTAACTACATTCCTGAGACGTATGTCAGATTTTAAAAGAGTCCTATCTAATCTCCGACTGATGCAGCAGGTAGCGTCGCAGTCACACAGCTCCAGGGACCTGGAGGTCGTGGGTTCAAGTCCCGCTCAGGGTTTGGGGTGTTCTCCCTGTGTCTGCGCGGGTTTCCTCCGAGTGACTGTCTGTGAGGAGTGTGGTGTGTTCTCCCTGTGTCTGCGTGGGTTTCCTCCGGGTGCTCTGGTGTCCTCCCACGGTCCAAAAACACACATTGGTAGGTGGTGGATTGGTGACTCAAAAGTGTGAGCGTGTGAGTGAATGTGTGTGTGAAGGATTGGTGCCCACTACAGGGTGTGTTTCCAGACCCAACGCGACCCTGAAACAGATTAGCGTGGTTTCTCACGCTCTGCTCATGGCAGAGAAGAGGCATCAGGAGTGTTTCGATGGCTAGACCTCCAAACATTGAAAAGGTCTAACCGAGATGAGATTATATAATAAATACTGATTATGGATTATTTAACGTGTCTTTTTTCACGTTAATATGAACTGATACACTATATTTTTAAATGTTTGTAGGTGTCCCTTATAAAGTTTGATATCATTTATTACTAAAAGCACCTAGACAACAGTTAGTATAATCTCTATAGAAAAGCACAGGCCGATGCTTTCTCTGGAGCAGACGCACATAAGCTTAAGTTCTCCATGACCAAGCATGGCCTAACAAGTTATAAACAGTGGAGCTCCAAACCTGTAGAAACTGTTACTGCAGCAAAAGGAGCAGAGGCCCCAAGCTAATCTCTTTCATTTAATTATTTTCATCCTCTTTGACAACAAGACTCCAGCAGCTCACCCTCACACACTTTGTACGCTTTAAATGGCCAGGTATAGCTCAGTAAAACTCTGAAACGTGTAAAGCACAGACTTAATCTGGAAAGAGGACTGGGAAATGTCTTTAATTGAAATATTTAAATAAAAACAAAAAACACTGGCCTGTGTGTTCTGGAAGGAAACAGCTTGGCCTCCAATGAGCTTCAGCTTAAACACCATCGTCACAGCCACAGAACACCTGCTGTAAATATCCTGTGCCAGCTCCACTTAAGACACAGAGCCTAGGCAAAGAGAAAGAGGACACAGCAGAGCAGCCAATGCCATATGTCCAAAAGTTTGTAGACGTTGGTGTTCTGTGTTGCACCTTTGTCCTGGGGGAAAGTTGTTTCATTTTACTTTGTACAGATACAGTTCACTGAACATTCTTTATAGTGAGTGAACTCAACTACTTAAAGGCACAGCCCTTCAATACGTGTTCAGTTGTGTACACACAGTTGTATAATCTCTATATTCATGTTGCCAGATGCCAAAGATGAACAGAGGTTCAGTCTGTTAAAAAACTGTGTATAAATTGTGAAATAATTTCAGAAAACATCTGGAAAGGCTCTATCAACGCTCAAACTATAAGACTTTGTATATTTTAGCAAGCAGCAGGACAAAGCTAAACCACATACTGCATCCATCACAACATCATGGCTTCACAGAAGAAGAGCCCAGGTGCTGACCTCTATCCACAGTCCAGACCTTTCACCAAGAGAAGACATTCGTCTGTGAGGAGCGTGGTGTGTTCTCCCTGTGTCTGCGTGGGTTTCCTCCGGGTGACTGTCTGTGAGGAGAGTGGTGTGTTCTCCCTGTGTCTGCGTGGGTTTCCTCCGGGTGACTGTCTGTGAGGAGTGTGGTGTGTTCTCTCTGTGTCTGGGTGGGTTTCCTCCGGGTGACTGACTGTGAGGAGTGTGGTGTGTTCTCTCTGTGTCTGTGTGGGTTTCCTCCGGGTGACTGTCTGTGAGGAGTGTGGTGTGTTCTCCCTGTATCTGCGTGGGTTTCCTCCGGGTGACTGTCTGTGAGGAGTGTGGTGTGTTCTCTCTGTGTCTGGGTGGGTTTCCTCCGGGTGACTGTCTGTGAGGAGTGTGGTGTGTTCTCCCTGTGTCTGCGTGGGTTTCCTCCGGGTGCTCCGGTTTCCTCCCACAGTCCAAAAACACACGTTGGTAGGTGGATTGGCGACTCAAAAGTGTCCGTAGGTGTGAGTGAATGTGTGTGTCTGTGTTGCCCTGTGAAGGACTGGCGCCCCCTCCAGGGTGTGTTTCTGCCTTGTGCCCAATGATTCCAGGTAGGCTCTGGACCCACCGCGACCCTGAACTGGATAAGGGTTACAGATAATGAATGAATGAATGAATGAATGAATGGTAAAAAGGTCTCACTGTCAACAACTGATATGTGTCCAACATTCTGTTTTTGAATAAAATATGGGTCAGATTTATAATGATAGTTTTGTTTATTTCTTCTGAGAACATTTAAACAAATAAATATAAAATTTAAACAAAAGTGACATTAAATAATTCATGACTCATGTGCCATAGTATCTATATACTTACATGTCTTTGATGTTATAAGGGCTTTTAATTATTATTTTTTTTATTTTACAGACTAATGTACCATATATACTTATTACATTTTTATTTAATACTTTGATCTGACTTCCTCAGCTGCAGCGGACTGTCATGAACCCTGAGCTCTTTTGAATTCTGTGGTCTGAGTAGTACAGTGAGGTTTCAGTTTTGGAAAGAAAAGAGCGGTATTGCATCATCCCTAGTAACTACGGGAAATAAATTCTGATGAGTGTAAGCTGCTCTATCAATGACAAAATTTGAACAAAGCTTTTCATCTCAATTATTATTATTCTTATTATTATTCATTCAATTAAAGGGTGGCTGGTGTTTCTTAATAAAAATGGAAAATATCAAAGTTTTGTTGCCACAGTAATGACAGAATCTAAATAACTGATTAACAGTAAACTATGACTATGGGTATTTGAGATTTAATTGTGAAGCCACAAAATTGAGGTAGAAATGTGTAGTCACGTTCACACAAGGCTTCTTCTGAAATTAAATAGAAGCAGAAGATGGTCCCACATTTGCTGCTGTACGATATTCTCTTGTGGCAAGGATTTAGACACTAGGAAAATCGCTGTATGAATTTGAATGGATTCGGCCACATAAGCAATGGCAAAGACCGGTAAAGCTGGGCGAGTTTAAGGTCATAATCACCATTCTAACTCATCCCAAAGGTACAGGAGGGGTAACTTAATTCATAAGTTATAAAAAGGCGTCTACAAACCTTTTTATAATGTGCCTAACTACTCAGTAACGTTTATTATTATTTTCTTTTAATGTGCGACACTGACTTTCGCGCCCAAGTCTCCCGAAACCCCGCTCTCACGCGTGATTGGTTGGAGTTCCTCAGCCAATCAGAGTTGAGTTTACCGTGTGACGTAGCTGCGGTGAGCTCACCATAGAGTTTCCTCTGTTTAAATTTTGGATGACAAAGAGACAGAGCTTCTCTCCGGCCGCCGGCTTTTCTCTTTTTCCTTTTCCTCTGTTTTTCCTCCTCTCTCCATTTCTCCCCACAGAGAGATGATCATAGCCTACCGGTACCTGACGATAAAGCACACTCACCAGGTGAGAGTCACACTTTATTTGGCTTTTAATGTGTTTTGTGTTCCCTCTGAACTCACCCGTACCGCTCAGAGCATCGTGCTGGGCTTCTTCACTGTACAGAGCCAGGAGGGACACTTCAGTAACTTTTAAAATTCATTTCCTCAATAATAAATACATATTACTAGTGCACTACTTTGAAACACATATTGGGTTATTTTCATGATTTAATGCTTCAGAGACGTATCTACGTGATATAAACGTTTTATAAATATGTTATTTGTTATGAAGGTTTTTAAACAGATTCAGATAGGGGTTATTAAGGCTATTTTGTTTACACCATGCTCTATATATAACAGTCTCAATCTCTTTAGGGTTGCCAGATATCCACATAGAGTACACAAGTAATACAAGACTTCCAAAATAATTAGTACATCTCTTATGATGCTTTTTAATTCGAAAGGACACTGTAAGTTTATATATTTGTACAATGAGCCTTATTTATTAATGTGCGTATGCATATAGATATGTTTATGTCCTTTTTATGCCTTTGGATAATTGTAAATATACTTTCCATAAGAAGTATGAGAACTGTTGTGCTCCTATTAAATTTATTCTGGAAAAGAAATAACTAAACATAGCTGTTATTTATTAATATGTAAACATCTTTCCAGAGCTTACATACAGCTTTATATATCAATTATCTTCCACAAACAAATATGATGCTGATGTAATCATGCATTTCTAGTTTCCTGTTGTGTTCTGCATGAGAGATACCTATTGCTCTCCTGTTTTAACAGACGTATGGATCAATTTGACTACGTCTGTTCTGTGTTCAAGTATTTTTTTACTTATTTGTTAGCGACAATCCATTACATAATCAGTAACTCCATTAAAACATTGTTTACATTCCTGTTATTCCCACAAAATCCCACAAAATCCAACACTACGTCGTAGATCACTCCTGGGCCGTGAGCCCATCCGATGCTGTGCTATCTCCCTGCTTTCCCTGTCATTACCCTTTGCAGTTATAAAGCCTTTATTAGCAACAGACACAGAGACTTAAAGCCCATGGCGTTGTTGGTAAAGCCCCAAACACGTCACGTTCATCTGCAGAGTCGTCCAGGTGCACAGCTGTCGTAAGATCTGCGCTCAACAGAGAGGCACAGTGCCAGGCTTCCATTAATACCCTCCAGATTCCTGTGAAGACCCTCGTTAGAGCATCAGAGCTGGGATTAATCAAAAAACACACAAGGACTACAGAGTTTCAAAAGCTTACAGGAGAATGAGAAGACCCTGAAAGCTCTCAGAGCTTGAGAGAGAGAGAAATACATGGAATGAAGCAGAATAAATGAAAACATGCAGAAAGTGAGGAATGAAGAAGAAGGACACACACTCTGAATACACTCGCATGTTTGTGCAATGACGTGGCATTAAAGATTCATTAAACAATGCATGCACAAACCTCTTTTTGTCCTCTGTGTAAATGAGCGGAGAAGTAGTGCTCACGTTTAAATACATCTCTGCAGAGATCCTGCCCACTGAGCCGGTTCTACTCGCACTCAGTCTCAAACAGTCAAACACACCCAGTGGCAGAGGACGGCGTACAACAGGAAAAGCTCTGAACAAGAGCACAAGCCTTTATTATAATAATGATAGTTTAAATTTACAATGAAAATATAAAATTCACAGAATTTGCCTGCTGTGGTGCTTTATACGCATTGGACATGGTGACGTTCCACTCATGTGCAGCTGCTCTTCGTATGGGTTTCCTCCGGGTGACTGTCTGTGAGGAGTGTGGTGTGTTGTCCCTGTGTCTGCGTGGGTTTCCTCTGGGTGACAGTCTGTGAGGAATGTGGTGTGTTCTCCCTGTGTCTGCGTGGGTTTCCTCCGGGTGACTGTCTGTGAGCAAGGTGGTGTGTTCTCCCTGTGTCTGCGTGGGTTTCCTCTGGGTGACAGTCTGTGAGGAATGTGGTGTGTTCTCCCTGTGTCTGCGTGGGTTTCCTCCGGGTGACTGTCTGTGAGCAAGGTGGTGTGTTCTCCCTGTGTCTGCGTGGGTTTCCTCCGGGTGACTGTCTGTGAGGAGTGTGGTGTGTTCTCCCTGTGTCTGCGTGGGTTTCCTCCGGGTGACTGTCTGTGAGGAGTGTGGTGTGTTCTCCCTGTGTCTGTGTGGGTGGCTTTCCATTCTATCAAAATAGAAATACATTTTTATGGAGATGATACAAGCTGTTTGCCCGTGACTGAACCTCTGTATCAGCAATGAGTGCAACTTAATGTAGCTGAATTAACTCATTAATAAATGGTGTGTACACACCTTTGCCTGTCCATTGGGGAGCAGTGACAGCTGTGGTTATTAGAGCTGAAAAGCAGTTGCTGAGATGCTGTAAACAACATCAGACCAGTTTTCTGAGCAGACATGTGGGAGTTTCGTTTTCAGCTTTTGCAAATCATGCACAGTAAATTCACCAGTGTTAAATTTAAGTTTAGTTAATAGAAAGTTCAGTTCATTGACTGTAAATGTGACTTCAACTACATTGACTGTAAAGACAAGTGCATAGACGACACTAAAGTTTAATTAGCTGTATATTATTGTAATGCAGAATTGAAAAGGAGTTAAAAAACAAGATTACTTCTGGTGTTTAAAGTGAAATTCCACCAGATGTTAACATTTCTGCATGAATCTGTGTTTGAGAGGTGATAAAGTGCT
This sequence comes from Hoplias malabaricus, assembly GCF_029633855.1. NCBI lineage: Eukaryota > Metazoa > Chordata > Actinopteri > Characiformes > Erythrinidae > Hoplias > Hoplias malabaricus. The sequence goes on from NC_089810.1 coordinate 37,357,253, forward strand.
TAGAAATGAACCACTTAGAAACCGGAAGCTTTTCACTTTTACTATAATCTTTCGACTTTTGTCAGTTTTGATGCAGATCGGTCAACGATTCCAAATAAAACACGTTGGCTGTGTTCAGTGTCTGAGTGTTTAAAACAGCCCTCCGTTCCATTCCAGAGCTCAGTCACAGCTGAGTGGATGGAATATATCAGGTATTTACAGAGTAGCTACATTTTATTTTGGACCGCAACATCGTTGGCTTCCATTCAGGACATTGATTTAGGACTTTAATGGAATTGGTAGGCCACGTTCTCGCTGAAACCACCGAAACCACCAAAACCAAACGCTCTCAAATAGACCTTTGATCTATTTCTGAACAATTCAATTACTCGTCTCCTTTCAAGACCAGCCTCAGAACAGGAGCGGTAGAAATAATTAAATGAAGGGAAACAATGGTAGCTGTGTATTGAGGCTGGAGATTAGATTAGTTTGATTTTCACGGTGGCGCAGCAGGTTAGTGTCGCATTCACACAGCTCCAGGGACCTGGAGGTTGTGGGTTCGATTTCCACTCCGGATGACTGTCTGTGAGGAGTGTGGTGTGTTCTCCCTGTGTCTGTGTGGGTTTCCTCCAGGTGACTGTCTGTGAGGAGTGTGGTGTGTTCTCCCTGTGTCTGCGTGGGTTTCCTCTGAGTGACTGTCTGTGAGGAGTGTGGTGTGTTCTCCCTGTGTCTGCGTGGGTTTCCTCTGGGTGACTGTCTGCGAGGAGTGTGGTGTGTTCTCTCTGTGTCTGCATGGGTTTCCTCCGGGTGACTGTCTGTGAGGAGTGTGGTGTGTTCTCCCTGTGTCTGCGTGGGTTTCTTCCAGGTGACTGTCTGTGAGGAGTGTGGTGTGTTCTCCCTGTGTCTGCGTGGGTTTCCTCTGAGTGACTGTCTGTGAGGAGTGTGGTGTGTTCTCCCTGTGTCTGCGTGGGTTTCCTCTGGGTGACTGTCTGCGAGGAGTGTGGTGTGTTCTCCCTGTGTCTGTGTGGGTTTCCTCCGGGTGACTGTCTGTGAGGAGTGTGGTGTGTTCTCCCTGTGTCTGCGTGGGTTTCCTCCGGGTGACTGTCTGTGAGGAGTGTGGTGTGTTCTCCCTGTGTCTGTGTGGGTTTCCTCCGGGTGACTGTCTGTGAGGAGTGTGGTGTGTTCTCCCTGTGTCTGCGTGGGTTTCCTCCAGGTGACTGTCTGTGAGGAGTGTGGTGTGTTCTCCCTGTGTCTGTGTGGATTTCCTCTGAGTGACTGTCTGTGAGGAGTGTGGTGTGTTCTCCCTGTGTCTGCGTGGGTTTCCTCTGGGTGACTGTCTGCGAGGAGTGTGGTGTGTTCTCCCTGTGTCTGCATGGGTTTCCTCCGGGTGACTGTCTGTGAGGAGTGTGGTGTGTTCTCCCTGTGTCTGCATGGGTTTCCTCTGGGTGACTGTCTGTGAGGAGTGTGGTGTGTTCTCCCTGTGTCTGCATGGGTTTCCTCTGGGTGACTGTCTGCGAGGAGTGTGGTGTGTTCTCCCTGTGTCTGCGTGGGTTTCCTCCGGGTGACTGTCTGTGAGGAGTGTGGTGTGTTCTCCCTGTGTCTGCGTGGGTTCCCTCCGGGTGACTGTCTGTGAGGCGTGTGGTGTGTTCTCCCTGTTTCTGCATGGGTTTCCTCTGGGTGACTGTCTGCGAGGAGTGTGGTGTGTTCTCCCTGTGTCTGCGTGGGTTTCCTCTGGGTGACTGTCTGCGAGGAGTGTGGTGTGTTCTCCCTGTGTCTGTGTGGGTTTCCTCCGGGTGACTGTCTGTGAGGAGTGTGGTGTGTTCTCCCTGTGTCTGCGTGGGTTTCCTCCGGGTGACTGTCTGTGAGGAGTGTGGTGTGTTCTCCCTGTGTCTGTGTGGGTTTCCTCCGGGTGACTGTCTGTGAGGAGTGTGGTGTGTTCTCCCTGTGTCTGCGTGGGTTTCCTCCAGGTGACTGTCTGTGAGGAGTGTGGTGTGTTCTCCCTGTGTCTGTGTGGATTTCCTCTGAGTGACTGTCTGTGAGGAGTGTGGTGTGTTCTCCCTGTGTCTGCGTGGGTTTCCTCTGGGTGACTGTCTGCGAGGAGTGTGGTGTGTTCTCCCTGTGTCTGCATGGGTTTCCTCCGGGTGACTGTCTGTGAGGAGTGTGGTGTGTTCTCCCTGTGTCTGCATGGGTTTCCTCTGGGTGACTGTCTGTGAGGAGTGTGGTGTGTTCTCCCTGTGTCTGCATGGGTTTCCTCTGGGTGACTGTCTGCGAGGAGTGTGGTGTGTTCTCCCTGTGTCTGCGTGGGTTTCCTCCGGGTGACTGTCTGTGAGGAGTGTGGTGTGTTCTCCCTGTGTCTGCGTGGGTTCCCTCCGGGTGACTGTCTGTGAGGCGTGTGGTGTGTTCTCCCTGTTTCTGCATGGGTTTCCTCTGGGTGACTGTCTGCGAGGAGTGTGGTGTGTTCTCCCTGTGTCTGCGTGGGTTTCCTCTGGGTGACTGTCTGCGAGGAGTGTGGTGTGTTCTCCCTGTGTCTGCGTGGGTTTCCTCTGGGTGACTGTCTGCGAGGAGTGTGGTGTGTTCTCCCTGTGTCTGCGTGGGTTTCCTCCGGGTGACGGCCTGCGAGGAGTGTGGTGTGTTCTCCTTGTGTCTGCGTGGGTTTCCTCCGGGTGACTGTCTGTGAGGAGTGTGGTGTGTTCTCCCTGTGTCTGCGTGGGTTTCCTCTGGGTGACTGTCTGTGAGGAGCGTGGTGTGTTCTCCCTGTGTCCGCGTGGGTTTCCTCCGGGTGACTGTCTGTGAGGAGTGTGGTGTGTTCTCCCTGTGTCCGCGTGGGTTTCCTCCGGGTGACTGTCTGTGAGGAGTGTGGTGTGTTCTCCCTGTGTCTGCGTGGGTTTCCTCCGGGTGACTGTCTGTGAGGAGTGTGGTGTGTTCTCCCTGTGTCGGTGCGGGTTTCCTCCCACAGTCCAAAAACACACGTTGGTAGGTGGATTGGTAGGTGGATTGACTCAAAAGTGTCTGTAGGTGTGTGAGTGTGTGAGTGAATGTGTGAGTGTGTGTGTTGCCCTGTGAAGGACTGGCGCCCCCTCCAGGGTGTATTCCCACCTTGCGCCCATTGATTCCAGGTAGGCTCTGGACCCACCGCGACCCTTGGATAAGGGTTACAGATAATGAATGAATGAATGACTTTCAGTGTAATTATGAGGTATGTAACTGTTTATTCAAATATGTTTGACTTTAAATGTTTGAAAAGGGGAGTGCAGTGATATTCACAAATGGATTGTGTGGCTTCAAACAGTGAAAACCTGTAACCACACTGGCCCTTGACATAATAAAAGGAAAGGAGATGCTGAAGAAATATATGTGTTTAATAACAGCAGTAGATTAATCAAGGCCTCAATGACTTTTTTACAGAATTGAATATAGTTCAGTCTAGATTTGGGAACACGTGATCTTATTGGCAAACTGGTAAAACTGGCTGTTTAGGTGCTGGAAGACAATGGCATTGTCGTCGTTGGATTTTGTTTTCACTATTTATCATTAAAACAAGTGTCAGGTTTAGCAGAAACTGATTGGATGCTTCGCTGACATATGAGCTGCCATTGGCCTTGTGTTGCTAGGCAGGGTTTCTCAGCCACTGGCCTGTGGACAATTAGTGGTCTGTAAATCACACCCTGGTGGTCTTTTGGCCTTTACTGAAGAGGGAATAAACCGTTTGTGTTAGGCCCTTGATTTAAATGGGTTTGGGTGGTAAACGCTATAAAAACAAACCCAATGCAGTTTCTTTACTGAAAATTGAACACAAAGTAATTCTCCCTGTTTCCCTGTGGGCCTTCATGTGCTGTAGTGATACATAGGTCAATACTTGAGGTGATCATAAAAGGGCCATGAAGGTCGTTCCGAAGATCTAATGCCTCATGCTGAGGTTGTGTGAGGGTCACTCTCCTGCTGTCCAGTGGAAAACTGACTCAGGGGGGAAAAAATAGACTGTTCCACTCACTAAATGTGACTCAATGCTGACAGAGAGAGAGAGAGAGAGAGAGAGTTTTGAAGTGGGAATTTCCTTAGCCAAAGGTTTTCTCTGTGGTCATGGAGCTGAATCTGACTCTGGTCACAAAACCACTGTGGCTACAAACTGCAATCAATGGCTTAATTAGAACCTCGGCTTATTGCTCTCCTGAGACGGTTGGACACTGATGGACAGTCCAGCCCCGAGGCCCTTCTGCCTCCCTGTAAATTACACTCGCTGTGGGTTCCATGAATCATGCTATAGGCATCACTCCCAAAGCAAACCACATGGAATTAACAAGCGTAGCGCTGGATGTGGATGTAAAGAAATTATGGAGACATATCTAGAAGAGGTAAAGAGTTTTTCCCAGAGGAACATCAAATCATTTGTTTCAAAGGATTGCAATTGAGGTGAGGGGTCAGAGACCTGGGGAGTGAAATAGCGAGCGAAAGATGGTCAAAGAACCACTTTTAAAGAGGGAAGATATGTTAGGGAGGCCAGAGGTACATGTACCCGGTATAAAATATTGCTGTTTTAGGATCTATATGGGAAGGTGGAAGGGAGGAATGAATGTGCTGGGAAAATGGATGGGGTAAAAAAAACGATTAGACACCAGAGACTTGTTGAGTCTACTTGCACCATCAAGAATATTAGACTAAGAAAGCAATTCATAAGCATTTCACCTTGTTTTCATCCTTATTAGGCTAATTACAAGCTATTTGTAATATCTTGCAGACTATATTGTAAGTATAATGTCATTATGTAGCAGTATAATTCACTATATAACAGCATAATCTCACTATTTAGTAGTCGAATCTCACCATAGAGCATAATCTCACTATATAGCACCAGAATTTCACTATATAACAGTATAATCTCACAATGTAACTGTATAATTCACTATATAGCATAATAATCTCACTATTTAGCAGTATAATCTCACGATATAGCACCACAGTCTCACTATATAGCACAATAATCTCACTATTTAGCAGTATAATCTCACGATATAGCACCATAGTCTCACGATATAGCACCATAATCTCACTGTTAGGAGTAGAGTCTCACAATATAGCACCATAGAGTCACTATATAGCACCATAGTCTCACTATATAGCACAATAATCTCACTATTTAGCAGTATAATCTCACGATATAGCACCATAATCTCACTATTTAGCAGTATAATTTCACAATATAGCACCATAGAGTCACTATATAGCACCATAGTCTCACTATATAGCACAATAATCTCACTATTTAGCAGTATAATCTCCCAATATAGCACCATAGAGTCACTATATAGCAGTATAATCTCACGATATAGCACTGTAGAGTCACTATATAGCGCCATAGTCTCAGTATATAGCATAATAATCTCACTATTTAGCAATATAATCTTATGATATAGCACCATAGTCTCACTATAAAGCACCATATTCTCACTATTTAGCAGTATAATCTCACAATATAGCGCCATAGTCTCACTATAAAGCACCATATTCTCACTATTTAGCAGTATAATCTCACGATATAGCGCCATAGTCTCACTATAAAGCACCATATTCTCACTATTTAGCAGTATAATCTCACGATATAGCGCCATAGTCTCACTATAAAGCACCATATTTTCACTATTTAGCAGGTTAATCTCACAATATAGCACAATAATCTCACTATTTAGCAATATAATCTTATGATATAGCACCATAGGCTCACGATATAGCACCATAGTCTCACTATAAAGCACCATATTCTCACTATTTAGCAGTATAATCTCATGATATAGTGCCATAGTCTCACTATAAAGCACCATATTCTCAATATTTAGCAGGTTAATCTCACGATATAGCACCATAGTCTCACAATATAGCACCATATTCTCACTATTTAGCAGTATAATCTCACGATATAGCACCATAATCTCACAATATAGCACCATAGTCTCACAATATAGCACCATAGTCTCAATATATAGCACAACAATCTCACTATTTAGCAGTATAATCTTATGATATAGCACCATGGTCTCACTATTTAGCAGAATAATCTCATGATATAGCACCATAATATCACTATGTCGCAGTATTTTCTATATATGTAGCAATATAATCTCATGACACGGCAGTATATTCTCACAAGGTAGCAGTAAAATTTCACTAAGTAGTATAAAAACCTCATTATATGTTATTTGTAACAGTAATCTCAGTATGTAGCAGTGTATCCTCACCATGTTTTATATGAAACAGTATAATCTCACAATGCAACAGAATAATCTCAGTGTCACAGTATTTTCCCACTATGTTTTATATGTGACAGTATAATCTCACTATACAGCAGTATATTTTGGCTATGTACATCCTGTTCCCTGACTCTGCAGATCTCTTACTGCAGCATCAGAGCACCCCCCACCACACACACACTTTCAGTCCTATTCTAGCCCCCTGGCAGCCTATTAATCTTCCAAACAGGCCTGTACTGATAAATAATTGGATTCAGTGCAGTTGTTACCCTAGGCTTAAAGTGATACGTAACGCTTTTGCTCTGAAGTTTGTATAATAACTTTTAGAATGTGTTTTAAAATTCAGTGGGCCCCAGATTTTAATTTCATAAATTTTTTAGAAAATAAATATGTAATATAGATTGTGGGGACTCCCAAAAAAAACATTAAGGGACAACTGAAATAAATTCAGCTTCTTTAAAGTGCAGCAACCCTCAAAGCAGACGTTAAGCCACGCACCGAGTTTATATAATCTCTACATAAAAGCATTGAAAATGAAATGAGACACTCCATAGCAGCTGCACATGAGCCTAAGTTCTCCATGCTCAAGACCAGGCGTCAGCTAGAGGGCTATGAGGCCCGCAGTCTTGAACTGTGGAGCGGTTGATCTGTGTTCTCTGGAGTGCTGGAGCTCCATCCAAAACGTTTTGGATCAGTTGGAGTGGGGTTTGTGATCCAGGATCAATCCTCCAGCATCAGCACCTGAGCTAACTAGGGTTTTTGTGGCTGACTGCCATTAAATCCTTGGAGAATTGTTTCAGTATGAAGTGTACAACCTTCCCAGGGGTTATTATAAGAGGCTGTTATACCTAAAGCTTTAAATGTATATTTCCTTCCATACATACACATTCCAGAAGAAGGCACTCACTGGCTTTTGACAGGCAGTGTGTTTAACCGGGGTGTTGAGGAAGATGGATGGGCTTTTAAGTGTGCTGTCATAGGAAATGTAATATTTAAAGGCAGTGCACTCCCTACTTTCAGAGCGTAAGTGTCAGTTCCTTGTGTCTGGAAAGTCCAGAAATGGTTTCTGAGGCTATCATAAAGGAAAGTGCTACTATTTAAGATATTATTAAGAAAAAGAATGAGACAGCAAGTCGTCGAGGGACATTTATAGCCACGTTTGTGCTTTGTTGAGGTTTCCCCTGGTGATGGACTGTGGGTCTACATGTGACATGCTGCGTTTTTGAAACCCATCGATTCTTAAACGTGCTGGAGCTGTGTGATCTCCCGTCCAAACGGTCCGGCATCCAGCAATTAACACAGCAGTGTGGGCAGCGAGACATTCCTGTAGGAGAGGGTAATTACAGAAGCAAGGCTAGAGGGGAAAGTCAGCCAGAGGAGCCGGGTGGCTGTCCAGACGCGGGAGCCTCCTTCTGGCTCAGTCAGAAGCATTTGATAACTTCACAAATGAGACTCTTTGTCAGCACTAATTACAAACCTGACCAAGATGGCTGAAAATAAACCTCGGCACACGCTGCTAAATCTAGATCCCTTACGACCCGATTCCTCCCGGCCTCAGATGGCATGGTTGCCTTGTCCTGCTTCGCCTGTGGGTACGTTTTAACGTTCCTGTGATTACATGGCTCCGCTTTACCTTTTTGAGGTGGATTTCCCCACTTGGGAATACGGTTTGTTCCACACTTCCATTAAGGAAATGTTTTACTGCAGTTTATATTCCAGCCTTTTGTAACGGGGTCATACTCCCACCTGGATTTCCATTCATTTCCCAGAAATCTTTCCGCTGCAAGAATGGGTTGGTGTTGCTTTACAGTTAGAAGTAGTGGGGGTTGTACAGAAAAGTCCCCAGCGTTTATGTACCACAATGATCCCCGGAAAATTGGAGGCCTTCAAGGCATTCCATTCATGCCTTGTACACAGCTTTTAAAGAACTCGTCATTGAGCCCGTTTAGATTTAGACCGTGCCGTTATTTTGGGATCCCATTTACCTAGAGTTACATTGACCTGTATTTGTTTAGAGGACACTCTTAGATAGAGGAAATGGATAAAAAAAAACGGAAGCCAAATTCGCCAAGAATTCATAGAGAATCTGCAAGTATCAAGGTTTTTAAAAAGGCATTGAACCCCAATGTCAACTACAGCAGGTGGTAGTCCTGACCCACTGTATGTTCCTGTGCTCTTTCACTGAGTGATGATGTCAGCACCGCATGTGGTAGTGTGGAATTTTACCATAGCACAGTTCTTCCTGTGTCAGCTTACCTCCCCCCAAGTATATGCTTAGTGTCAGACATGAGGCACCCTCTATATTAACCCTGAGGTAGTAAACTCAAGAGGACACAAGTATTAAGTGACGTTCTACACAAGTTCAAAGTGGGCATATAGCATCAGGGACCGATCTGGAGTTTCTGGGGCCCTATGCACTGTTGTGTTCTGGAGATAAGGGTATTTCTATTTCACAGTAAAATGTAATATTACCCACCATTGTACTGTCTTTATATTTGTTGCCTTGTCAGATTTCTGAACTATATCCTAGTTTTGGTTTCAGCAAAAGCCTTGTCAGTGTCCTCCAAGTTCTGTAATCTGAGGACTGTCTACTCAATGGAGATTGAGTAATTCAGTGTTTCAGCTTCTAAAGAGGAGAAGTTTCTTTCTATTGAAACAACAGACAATGCCGAGATTCAGTGCTTGTCAAGATTTAGCAATGGTTTAATTTTCTTGAAGCAGCAAGAGATTTTCCTTGTAAATATAATCTAACATATCTCCAGGAAATAAAATGGGAATCTGGAAAAACACTGACAACAGCCTCACATTTTCAGTACAGCCGCCAGAAGGGTGGCCCCTGATCTCTGGGGCCCCATACACTTGGGTAGTTGGTCTGTTGGTGAAGATCACCACTGTATAGTACGTAGCACGTTAAGACTCATGCTGACATCAGGAGCCAAGATTCCACATAGTCACGGTATCAGTATGAATAATTAAATATGAGTCAGTCTCATATTTAAAAACAATAAGAGGTTTGAACTCTACTTCAGCAGAGGGAAGCTCTGAAAGAGAAAGACATAGAAAGACTACTGCAGCCATCTAAAACCTAAAACCGAATCGATGAACAAATCTAGGCCAATTAACGTGTCAACAAATAGATATATTTTAAATTGTAGTACCAACCCTGACCTTGTACACTTTGGTCAGTACGTCAGGTTTATATTGTTGGATATTTTTCAAACAAAAGTTGTGCTTAAATTTAAATATATTGAAGAATATACAAAATAATAAACACTTTGGTAGATGGTATTATGACGGGAGAATGCAGGGCAGACAGAAGCCCTTTTTCGCCTTGTGAGGTGTGTATGTGGCGTCCGGTGTGAAATAGCAAGCTTTGTGGAATGTTTCTGACGCTTCATGTGCGTCTGGTTTAAAATCGGTCTAACACGTACTGGACGAGAAACTGGTGTGTTGTGCAGTAACATTTAGGCGACTGCAGTAGTCATTGTAGTAGGGCTGTGACATATCATATCATTCAGGATAATATCAACATACATTTTAAAAGTATTTTTAAAAAATCAGTGTCACGATAATAGTGATATTCTGACTTGTTTGCGTAACTACGTCATTCAGTTACGTATGGCATACGTTCTTTGCGTGAGTCATTTAGGCTCAAGTGGCTCTGAAGTGGAAGAGTGCGCTCCAAAAGCAGTGTGATTTCAGTCGTGTGGAGTTGGTTTGGTTACAGTATATCAGATGTACATCCTGTCACTTTAACTGTGAGCTATGAAAGAAGCCCGTAAAAACAAAACAAGGAAATGCAACTAATCTGTTTCACCATCTCAAGCAGAAGCACCCAGATTAGAATGAGGATATTTAAAAATGTCGTGAGGGGAGTTCAGCAGACAACGAGCTCTAAGCCAAGCTGACACTACACTGACTCAGCATAGTGACTACTTTGTGTTTGTTTTGTAATTAACTGTGAAGCTTTAAGGGTTTTTTTTTGTAACTGTTTGTTGTTTATTCGCACACTACATTTTATTTATTTTGTATAAAAATCTGACATTTTATATAATGTCAGAATCTTGGTTACGAAAGTTAGGTTCGTTGTTCCTTTTGATTGTTCCTTGATTGAAAATGTTACATTTGTATTTAAATAAAATTAAAAATATTAATAGAATTGTATAGAATTAATATTAATATAACATATCATTTGTTGCAACATTGTGTTCGTGAATTTAATATATTTATTTTTCTGTGTTTTTTCATATCGCCAAAAGTATCATTATCACGATATTATTTTAGGTTCGTATCGCCCACCCCTACTTTCTAATTTCTTTCATTAAATTAAACAGGGGCGGCACGGTGGCGCAGCAGGTAGTGTCGCAGTCACACAGCTCCAGGGGCCTGGAGGTTGTGGGTTCGATTCCCGCTCCGGGTGACTGTCTGTGAGGAGTGTGGTGTGTTCTCTCTGTGTCTGCGTGGGTTTCCTCCGGGTGACTGTCTGTGAGGAGTTGGTGTGTTCTCCCTGTGTCCGCGTGGGTTTCCTCCGAGTGCTCCAGTTTCCTCCCACAGTCCAAAAAGCACATGTTGGTAGGTGGATTGGCGACTCAAAAGTGTGTGTGTGTCTGTGTTGCCCTGTGAAGGACTGGCGCCCCCTCCAGGGTGTATTCCCGCCTTGCGCCCAATGATTCCAGGTAGGCTCTGGACCCACCGCGACCCTGAATTGGATAAGGGTTACAGACAATGAATGAATGAATTAAACAGAATTTCACATTTGAAACATCGTTTAGTGAATGTAACACATTTGTTGACAAGCTAAAAGTTATGTGGGGACGTACGATATGATGAAATTATTCTAGGAACTATTTAAGGAGACTAGATTGGCTTGTTTTTTCCGTGTGAATTTTTTAAGCAGCTTATCACCTGCTATGGGTTTGTGGTGTGGGTTTAAATCAGTGCAGAAATAGTAAGATACTGAGTGGTGCTTTGGATCACAGCAGTGTTTGGGGGCGATAACAGTTTGTGTTCTTATAAATATGTTTGGTTGAGCTGTTTTGAAAGCACTGTGATCTCGATTTAAGGAAAACTTGTGTCAAAGTCTCCATGGTTGCGTAATGCGAAAGTGGCGTGACTGATGTTTATGTCCATCTAATAGCAGTGATCCAGAAGTGTTTGTTCAAAAAGTGTAGTAAATTAGCAGTGTACAGAAGTGGCATTAACTTTCCTGAAGCCCGAGGTATTACATCAGGAGTCTTATTTTGAGCCCTGGCCTTTTCCAGCTGAGACAATAGTTGGTTTTTCATCTGTTTTCTCCAAGTGACTGAAATAACAGCAGAGTGAGGCTTCGGCCCTAATCCTGTTTTTGCGTCTCCTTCCTGGTCTTTAACTCGCAAACAGGAACGTGAGCTGCTTACAAACAATCGACATCACACTCTATTTTCCTCCCGCTGGTCATTTTCGTAGCCTGTCCGGAGGAGTTTGACTGAGAGAGTGGTCGTAAACATCACCCTGCTCTGTTTTTCTAGTTTGGGTCCTTATTCTGTTTTTGCTGCTTTAAATTTCTACAAGACACAGGAATTCATTTGTGGATGCAGCTCTGTTGACCCTTGTTTCATTTCGCCGTCGGCTTTGGGAGGTGTTCGTTTCGCATAAGGTCTAGAACCCGTGGTGGTCTCCTCTGGCACGTGGTTGGCACCAAGTATGAAACTCAGAGCGTGTGTTACATATGATGCGGTAAACTCAAATCACGACAGGATCGGTTCAGAAGAAAGGGCAGGAAGGAATGGAGGGGGCAATAAAAACAGTTTAAAGTGTCTGGGCATTAAACCGTGGGGCTATTTGTGTTGAAACATTGTCAGACTGGCAGAGACAGAGCTGGAGGAGTGGAATTACAGCGGAATCACAAGGGAAAACAGCTCCACGTGTAGTGGATTTGGTTTGGTAAAGGAAGTGGTGGGTCTGTGGCAGGGAGCTATGACGCACTTGTGCTGGGTGGGCAGAGGGTTGATTTGTGCCTTTTCCTTGTTTGTTAAAGTTGAATCCTTTTGTCATATGGATAAGGTTGTGTTTGGAGGACCCTTTGTTGAGGCCAGTGCTATGTTTTCATGCTAAGATCAGCAGAACACCCATGGGCTGTCCTAAAAATATATGTATTTGGTTAAGTCAATGTATTTGTAGATTATTCCAATGCTCTATATATAATAATTGTAAAGTATCGGCTTAAAATTAAGTACATAAACAGTTTTGGATATCAGCATCAGGCTTGAATTCTTGCGTCTGTGCATTCTTACTCTAACAATAAGCTTACACTGTAAATGCAACTTTAGAAACCTTAATTAGATGTTTACGAGCGCTTGAGTGCCAAACTCAAGCATCACTGCTGTATCTGATCCACTCCTACCAATGCGACACGTATTAACACATCACCATCACTGCAGTGGGGGTGCTGAGCGCTAAAGAACAGGGGGACAACAGTTTGTAATTGTAGAACTGTATGGTCAGTGGAGCTGATAAAAAGGACAGCGAGTAGATACAAGGTAGGTGTTCCTAATCCAGTGATCGTTCAGCGTATTTCGTATTACGTAATCACATCTGGAGGAGCTTTTCAGGCGACTCATGGTCCCTGGTCAGTCATCTCTAAACTAAAATAAGTCCATTCTTTTTGAGTGATGGGTGGTTCAGGGGGGTGCTGGGTGTTGGCATGGCATTGGTTATTAAACTCCAGAAGTGGTTCAATCTCAAAACTGCGTCCAGGGCGACTCCTACTTCCATAACCCCACCGTCTCCGAAAGGGGATAATTCTAGGTGATTGTGTTATGTTTGTTGTAGTTTATTTATTTTACGCCGTTTTTCATGTTGCTCCCAAAGCCACAGGGTTGGAAGCTGGACCGCACCGAGATAGAGCTGCGAGAAAACTTACAGTGTAATTACAGTTTTTTGAACCTTTATAGCTTTTTAATGAAGGGGCTAAATATATCCGTACGCTGGTCCGGCAGCAGGCACGAAGCTGAATGAGCACTCATCTTTCAGAAATCTGCAAGTCAGTCACTCCTCAGCGCTTTGGAGTGGCGGTTAAACGAGGAGAATGAGCACGGAGGGAGGGGTAAGGGGCGCGTTCCAAATGCCCTGAAATTACAGCATGCTAACAGTATCCCTGTCATTTGTCGTGGAGGGCAGATTCCTTGACTTTTGCCAAAACCAGAAGCTCATTTGTTGCGTTCGCTGGCGTATTTGTACAGTGCAACCCAAAGGAATTGTGATTTCTCCAGCTGGCCTGGCCTTGCACTCTGTTCTGAACTGGCTGGACACTCTCTGTGACTCCTGAGCATTTCCAAACCGAAGTGGAGTGACCCAGAGGTCTCTGTCTGAGTCTCTCTGGACCGGTTTGTGGTTGAGAGACTAAGCGGAGGTGTGTATTTTAGGATAAATACCCTCCTCAACATGGTACATAGTGCAGTTTCTGCAGTGCTGAGCCCAGAGTGGCTATGACAGAGGCTTCCCATTACAGGTCAGTGAAGCATCTCAATGATTTTAAAGTGTTCCGATAACTGTGTCAATAGCGTTAATAGTTTTTCACCTTGTTGGCTGAACAGTAGAACATTGCATAACCCTCTAACCCACATAGTGCATGGTGGTCTCGGGCTTATCTATGCAGCGTCCCAGTCTATTGGATCGGTTTTCTGTGGAGATTATACCCATGGTTCTATAATGCACCTTAAGAAGCTGAAATCACTCATTAGAAGTTTGCAAACTTGTGGAATTAGTGCATATTGCGCAGGTTGATTATCTATTGTTTAAGGTAGATTTATTAGATTAGTGCTAAAGCAGTAGGTCTTCGGCAGAGGAGATGATCTCACTCACGCTGCTCTAGACACCGTGATCCTCCGGGATTAGTTGAGGCCTGAACAGAATGACAGGATTTCACTGGACTCAGACATGCCGCAAACACTTCAGGGAGTTTGTGCGTACAATTTAAAATGATATTCTCTTCTCCGGCGCTTTTGTGTGTGCGTGTGTTTGTGAGTCTTCACCCTTTATGACATAAACCCTGCTGGAAATTAGACGTCTTCAATTGTCTTCGCAACCTCGTCTTCAACGGACCGGAGTCCAACAGGTCCTCCTCCTCCTCCTCTGTAGTCAATGTTGCGTGGAAGTGAAGGGGAGATTATGGGGGAGTGGGAGGGGCTTACGTTGGAGGTGGGTGGGGCTGTGGTTTTAAGTGGGGCTATAAGGGATGACAGCTTGTCTTGTGTAGGTACAGTGTGCCATTCTGACACTGTCCTCACACAACCTGCTGACTGGAGACGGGCAGTTGCCGTAGTGCCTGCAGCATCCTCAGAGCGTTGCCAGGGCAACAGGTTTCAAGCAGCAAGTTGGGGTAAGTCTGAGGCTAATGGGGAGATGATTTATTTGATTATATTTTCTGCAGGTCGCACAAAGGCAGTGGGGCATTCAGGCAAAATGATTATGTACAATCTCTTGCTTTTACTCAACCTCGACTTTGACTCCTGTAACTTTGAGGCAATCACTAATGCCCATTCGATTGGTGAGTGAAGGCTAAATATAATCTATAACCCATCTGTAATAACGAGCACATCATCTGTGATTATGCTGATGTTACGTGTATTTTAGATGTTAATATGTAACTACACAGAGAGTTAAAACTCTATTCCTAAACCCCAGTGCTGGTCACTTCAGCAGCCTCTCCTCTGTTTTCCATCGGCGTCAGCTGTCTTCTCCTGTTCTGTCCTAAGCTCACAGTCAATTAGAGATGAGAGAAACCCTAGCGTCCAGTCTGTCACTTTATACTGTACATACGTTTCTCTTTTTCTGCTGTGGACTGGGATGTGCATCAGCGCTGACCCTCAAAGTGTTCACTCTTAAAAAACTTCACTGGGATACGACCCCATTAAAAAGACCTTTTCCCCCAGAATTAAGCATCTCCTGTGTGAAAGAAGCCGTTCAGAAAGAGTTGGTGCTCGGTTCTAGAGAAACACAGAGTCAGAATCGTTCAGGGAGTCTGGTGTCTGTTTCTGAAACCAGTTGATGTCACTGAAAAACACGCTAAGGGCTATTGCGGGGTCTGATGTGGAGGGCCATTGAAATGTACATTTAATACGGTGTTATAACTTTTACACTCATAGACGGCCAGGCTGCCTCAGCTGGTGAGTGGGGAGTTTGTTTCTGTGGCTTATTTCTTTTCCAACTTAAAATGACTGGTGCAGTTGAAATCTGAACATAATTTGATACTTTATAAAAAAAAAATAAGTGTCTGTCAAAACAGCTTACAGTGTTAAATCAAGTATTTGTTTATTTCCAGTGTGAATCTGGCAACCTTAGTTTAACCTTAGAGAGAATTAGATCAACACACAAGCACTGTCTGGATTAATATTCTCTCTGTGTGTGTGTGTGTGTGTGTGTTTGGCGTGGGGGTAATGTAAAGTGTCAACAGTTTATGGCTGTCCTCACATGCACTGTTATTTGTGTTTGGATAAATGTGTGTGTGTTTGGGGTGGGGGTAATGTGGAGTGTGAACTTTTTATGGCTGTCTTCACATGCACTGTTATTTGTGTTTGGATAAATGTGTGTTTGTGTGTGTGTGTGTGTGTGTGTGTGTGAAGCTGGGGGTGGGATAGGGGTTTGAAAAAGGATCATGGGAAATGCTACTCTGGTGGGATACAGTACAGTGATGTCTGTGTGTGACGTCTTCTGTTCTATTGTCACCTGTTTCTGCTCAGTGTTGAGTTATTCTCTTCTCTTCTCCTTTCTTTTCTCTCTTCACTTCTTATATTCTCTTCCTTTTTTCTGCTCTTCTCTTCCCTTCTCTTCTCTGCTCTTTTTTTGTCCTTTTCTCTTATCTTCTGCTCTTCTCCTCCCTTCTTTCTCTTCACTTCACTTCCCTTTTACCCTCTTCTCTTCTGCTCCTCTCTTTTTCTCCTCCCTCTTCTCTTCTTTTCTTTTTCTCTTCTCTTTTTCTCTTCTCTTCTCCTCCATTCTCTTCTCCTCTCTTATCTTTTTTTCTCCTTTTCTCTTCTCCTCTCTTCACTTCTTATATTCTCTTCTCTTATCTTCTGCTCTTCTCTTCTCCTCCCTTTTCTTTTTTCTTCTCTTTTTCTCTTCTATCTTCTCTTCTCTATACTTTTCATTTCTTCTCCTCCCTGCTCTTTTTTTCTTCTCATTTTCTCTTCTCTTGTCCTCCATTCTCTTCTCATCCTCTTCTCTTTTCTCCTGCTCTTATCCTCTCTTATCTTCTTTTCTTCTTTTCTTTCTACTCCTCTATCTCTCTGTCCTCTTACTTCTCTTTTCTTCTCATCTCTTATCTCTCCTCCTGCCCCCCCTCACCCCAACACTCTTTCTTTTTGTCTTCTGTTATTTTTAGTAACTGATGGTATGTTATTTCCGTGCAGCAGCATTAGCCTCATCTAAAAAAAGCCGGCTGAAGAAATCCCTGTGCTGCTGTAGAGCTGTGTTTACCAGTGCGTTTATGTAATGCTTTTTGGTTGTGTCTTATTTAGAGGTCCATTCATATGAGGCTTTGCTCTAAGTGCTGTTTTCCTGCAGAGTGGACTTGTGACATCACTGTTGTTCCTAAAAATCATTGGTGTGTGTGTGTGTCATCTTTTCCAGATCATATGTTCATAGAAGAATTTATTGAAGATGACGAGGAACCACCTCTGCTGCTCTGCTCCTGTCTTCCTGATGGTGAGTTTCCCTGTGTGTGTGTGTGTGTGTGTGGTATTTGAGCACACTCTGGGTATAAAGATTTGTTGAATGCTGTTAAATGTTATATGAATTCTATTGATCAAATACAAATATTGAATTCCTTTAATAAGTTAGTTTTGTCGATGCAAGTTTTTTATTTATAAGTTTTTGTGAGAGCCCTGGTGCATGCACTCTCTCTCTCTCTCTCTCTCTCTCTCTCTCACACACACACACACTCTCTCATTCTCACTCTCACTCTCTCTCTCACTCTTTCTCTCTCTCTCTCTCTCTCTCTCTCTCTCTCTCTCTCTCTCTCACACACACACACTCTCTCATTCTCACTCTCACTCTCTCTCTCACTCTTTCTCTCTCTCTCTCTCTCTCTCTCTCTCACACACACACACTCTCTCATTCTCACTCTCTCTCTCACTCTTTCTCTCTCTCTCTCTCTCACTCTCTCACACAGACTCTGTCTCTCTCTCTCACACACACACACACTCTCTCTCATTCTCACTCTCACGCTCTCTCTCTTTCTCTCTCTCTCTTCCTCTCTCTCTCTCACTCTCATTCTCTCTCTTTCTCACTCTCTCTCTTCCTCTCTCACTCACTCTCTCACTCTTTCTCTCTCTCTCTCACTCTTTCTCTCTTCCTCTCTCTCTCTCACTCTCACTCTCTCTCATTCTCTCTCTTTCTCACTATCTCTCTCTTCCTCTCTCACTCTTTCTCTCACTCACTCTCTCACTCTTTCTCTCTCTCTCTCTCTCTCTCTCTCCAGCGCAGTTGTATTCTGAGCTTCATTCATTCTCTCAGTGCTGCATTGGCTCTAATTCACTGCATTGTAGCTTTTTTTTACTGCAGACAAGCAACATTCTTAAAGTGATAGTTCACCCACAGATAACACTGTGTCTTTCTCTTAGTCCAAACTAAATGTGTGTTGGTGTGTGTGTGTGTGTGTACGTGTGTCTAGCTCCTAAGTCCATGGGGGGCTCTGGGAGGACCATGTCAGTGGGGAGAAGACTGTGTGTGTCTGCAGTGTCCCGCAGGACAGGAGCCTTCTACAGTGAGTAACTGAGTAACACACACAGACACACACACACACATTCTCTCTCTCTCTCTCACTCTCTCCCTCCCTCCCTCTCTCTCTCTTCTCATTGTGTGTGTGTTGGAATGTGTGATTCCAGGCTTGCAGTAATGTGGAGGGTCCTGATGAGCTGGTGGTCTGCAGCCTCTGCCCCTCAGGGATGTTTTCAGATGTTTTTGGCCCAGAGCAGTGCCAGACACAGACGGTCTGCAGAAGCCTGAACCGCTGGACTGTAGCTCCACCCACTTCACACTCCGACTCAGTGTGTGGAGCCTGTCTGCCCGGGTAAAGGCTTGGCATTAGTTATTCACAGTGAGATAAATAGACATGTAAGGTTTAATGCATGTCCCTGATGACAAGCATTTATTAGCTGACATTGTACAAAACTCAAAACGCAGATGTGAGTCTTGGTTGATTGACTACATTATGCAGATGTGTCATTTTTGGAAGTGCTGTCTCTTTAAGCTGTAAACAGTTAGACATTGTTACTATTTCATTCGCAGCAGACTCCGTTATTTTTGTTCCACTCTGTCTTTTCATGTGTTATTCAGGTATAGTTGGTTTTAATGTGATTTTAATGGGCTTTTTTAATGGGCAGGTTTCATGATGCAGCTCCGCAGAAGTCCTCCACCCCGAGTGCCTGCATCAAGAGTGAGTATTAACATGTTTTTATCATCGGTGTCATTCCAGACTCTCTCTTCACACTCACTCACTTTAAGAATGTTTTTTTGTGTGTTTTCACTGTATCATTTCAGCAGATTTTACACACATACTCTATTTACAAACACTGATTATTATCAGTGTTCTCCCTGTGTCTGCGTGGATTTCCTCCGGGTGACTGTCTGTGAGGAGTGTGGTGTGTTCTCCCTGTGTCTGCATGGGTTTCCTCCGGGTGACTGTCTGTGAGGAGTGTGGTGTGTTCTCCCTGTGTCTGCATGGGTTTCCTCCGGGTGACTGTCTGTGAGGAGTGTGGTGTGTTCTCCCTGTGTCTGTTTGGGTTTCCTCCGGGTGACTGTCTGTGAGGAGTGTGGTGTGTTCTCCCTGTGTCTGCATGGGTTTCCTCCGGGTGACTGTCTGTGAGGAGTGTGGTGTGTTCTCCCTGTGTCTGCATGGGTTTCCTCCGGGTGACTGTCTGTGAGGAGTGTGGTGTGTTCTCCCTGTGTCTGTGTGGGTTTCCTCCGGGTGACTGTCTGTGAGGAGTGTGGTGTGTTCTCCCTGTGTCTGCATGGGTTTCCTCCGGGTGCTCCGGTTTCCTCTCACGGTCCAAAAACACGTTAGTAGATTGGCAACTCAAAAGTGTCCGTAGGTGTGAGTGTGTGAGTGTTGCCCTGGGAAGGACTGGCGCCCCCTCCAGGGTGTGTTCCCACCTTGCGCCCAATGATTCCAGGTAGACTTTGGACCCACCACGACCCTGAACTGGACAAGGGTTACAGACAATGAATGAATGAATGAATGAAAGATATTTTTTATGTTGAAACTGTCCAATCTGAACTGAATGATGTTTATTATCTTTAACACTAGTGTTTTTTCCCTTAGCGTCTCTGAATCGTCTGAAGAGGAACTCAGGAAAGAGCGCCCCCCACGGGTCAGGAGTGGTTGCAAACGCCACAAACGTGCGCAGCCCAGAGGAGAAGAGCACGGAGTATGCTGTTTTTGCACTGGTGCCAATCTTCTGCGTCATGGGGCTGCTGGGAATCCTCATCTGTAACCTGCTGAAGAAGAAGGGATACCACTGCACTGCGGAGAAAGAAGCAGGGGATGAGGAGGCTGCCACACCGCAGAAAGAAGGTACACACACACACACACATAGCAAGGCACACACTGATATATACGTCATGTTCTGGATACTGTGATATGCCCTAAAACAAAAAAGAATTACAACTCAATTTTATGTGTCAAGTTTACTGTAGAAAATAGTGTTTGAGCTGGTTTTCAAAAATCCCACCCCCTACATTCGTCATTCCAAAGCCACTCCCCTTAAACACAGGAACACCCCGGTTTTATAAATCACACAGAGATACATGCTCAACATGTTGGCTTCACATGAAAGAAAAGCCAACCACATCACCACTGTTCACTACGCTTTGGCCTCTGGCTTCATCCAGCCTCTTTTCATTGGAAGCCTTCTCCTTCCCTCCTTCTTTTCTTGGTTTATCTGGAGTGTTTGCATCCCTCCCTGCCTCCAGGTGCAGAGCGTGTGTGTGGGGGGGGAGAGTGACTGTGCAGACGGGCAGAAGGTCTGTCCGATCATTGTGTTCTTTCTCAGTGAAATGTTAGACAGGGTTTTTTCAGTCCTGTGGCCTTTATAGTATGTGAAATTTTTATTTATTTATTTATTTTAACAGATCAACATTTTTTTACTGAAAAAATGTATTTATCACAGACTTCTGAAACATAGTTATTTCTCTATTTATTGTCTCTATGGAGAGAGACACCAGCACTGCTCCAAGGGAGGGATACAGGACGTACAGAGGGGAACAGCTCAGTTCTGTTGGTAATAAGCTACTCAGGGCATGAAATACTGCTTTTTCATTGTGGATGAGGAACTGAGTTGTGTTTATGTGTCACTATGTCTAGGCCCTGTGTGTGTGTGTGTGTGTGTGTGTGTGTGTGTGTGTGTGTGTGTGTGTGTGTGTGTGTGTGTGTGTGTGGGAGTAATGGTACGATTAAGAGATGAGTGTGAGGGACATTCCTCCCACAGCTGTAGCTAAAGCGCACACACACTGATGATGTCAGAAACTAGGGACTGAAAAGGGGGCTTTCATCCCTTTTGGCCTTATTTCAGCTCTTAAAGTGATACTCTGATTTATTTGTTGGTGTAAGTTTGGGATATTGTTTTACTGATTAGAAGAATATATGAAGGTGGCGCAGCAGGTAGGTGTCACAGTCACAGCTCCAGGGATCTGGAGGTTGTGAGTTCGATTCCCCCTCCAGGTGACTGTCTGTGAGGAGTGTGGTGTGTTCTCCCTGTGTCTGCGTGGGTTTCCTCTGGGTGACTGTCTGTGAGGAGTGTGGTGAGTTCTCCCTGTGTCTCCCCGTTGGTAGGTGGATTGGTGACTCAAAAGTGTCCGTAGGTGTGAGTGTGTGTGTTGCCCTGTGAAGGACTGGCGCCCCCTCCAGAGTGTATTCCTGCCTTGCACCCAATGATTCCAGGTAGACTCTGGACCCACCGCGACCCTGAACTGGATAAACGCTTACAGATAATGAATGAATGAATGAAGAATATATGAGGTTGTACTTTTGTAGTTTTCTGATATCTATTATCTGTCAGCTACAGTCCACTGACCTGTATATAATCATGATAGAGATTTTAACAGAGCAGCTAAACCAAGACTCTCGGTTCCTTTTTTGATAGTACATTTAACTCTGGAATTATTTTCAAAACGTAACTGCAGTGAAATATTTTTAAAGCATGTAAGAGTTTTCTAGTCTTTAGTTTGAAGAAGTGGCGAATCCATTATGATCCCTTCCTCTAGTTTCACTTGTGACCCACTAAACCACTTTAGATGGAGCAAGAACTTGAGGTTACGGTGGTCAGAGGCCAGTGACGTGAAATATGACGTGGTCAGTTGATGGGAGAGAGGCCATTTCTGTATTTTCTACTTTATCAGGGGTCACAGAGTCCACTGTGCCTTCGTACATAGGCATCATGTTCACTACATACACTAAATAATAAATATATTGTATGAAACATTAACCACAGTGAGTGCCTCTAGTCTTCTGGGGTGGATTTGATTGTATTCAGCCACTTTAACATTAGTGCAGTGAGATAGAAATGTTGAATGATTGGTTCTATGTCACAAAAACTACTCCCAATCCAACTCCTACTAGTTCCACTGCTAAACACCTCGATCCTGGGAGGAGTGGGGGGCCTTCAAACACCATGGTGACCTCAGGCTCAACTATAACTGCTCCATTTTGTCCCTTTTTCTAGGCTCTTCTTTGGAGAAATTGTGTAAACAGTTGAAAAGCTGTCAGTAATAGGTGCACCTTAAAGAGAGATAACATACAAGTCTTTAGACCCTAAATCTTTAAGGACCTTGAGAGCTATGAGTATTGATGTTTGTGAGTAATAATTATTATTTTATTTAAATTGACTGCTGGGTTTCGGTGAGTGTCCAAGTTAGTTTTGTATTAAATTATCCAAATTACAAATATCATTAGAAATATATTCATTCATTCATTATTTGTAACCTTTATTCAGTTCAGGGTCACGGTGGGTCCAGAGCCTACCTGGAATCATTGGGCGGAAGGCGGGAATACACCCTGGAGGGGGCGCCAGTCCTTCACAGGGCAACACACACACACTTTTGAGTCGCCAATCCATCTACCAATGTGTGTTTTTGGACTGTGGGAGGAAAGCGGAGCACCCGGAGGAAACACATGCAGACACAGGGAGAACACACCACACTCCTCACAGACAGTCACCCGGAGGAAACCCACACAGACACAGGGAGAACACACCACACTCCTCACAGTCACCCGGAGGAAACCCACACAGACACTGGGAGAACACACCACACTCTTCACAGACAGTCACCCGGAGCGGGACTCAAACCCACAACCTCCAGGTCCCTGGAGCTGTGTGACCAGACACTACCTGCTGCACTTAGAAAAATATTATATTTGGTTATTTTTTTCCTCTAACCGAAAACAGAGAAGTGAGAAGTACACCGAGCACCTCGTTCACTGTGAGCTTCACTCTGTTTACTGATCAATAATTCAGTTTCCGTCTTCTTGGTTGTGTGTGGAGGACTGTGGGCTGTTCTACTGTGTTAAAGCTTGGATGAAGTCCCTTTTATGAGACTTTTGTTTGGCAAAGTATCAAATTACAATCCAGAATGTAGTTCTTCAGCCAAGAAACATATTTTGCCTGAAGTTTGCTTCTTTCGTTGTGCCCTGGAGCTGCAAAGTAGCGGCTAATGTAGCTAACAAGTTATTGAAGCCTATATCCCACCATTTAACATTAAACTGCATTCCTAAATCTTATAAGATACAGGGGTTAAGGCTTTCGTTACTAGTGTAAATGATTTTTTTCTGTGCTGTTTCTTTAAGGCTGAGAGGTGGGGTGGGGGTAGGAAATGGAAGGGGGAGTGGGAAGGAGGTTATTTCTTTTTGATTACAGTGTGATTTTTGAGGTATAGAGTGTCTTGTTCAATGCAGGGGTTCTAATGACAGACTGTGGAGTTTGTAGTGAGTTACGTATCTGAGCTGTAATTGTGTGTGTGTGTGTGTGTGTGTGGGTTTGGGTCCATTCCAGCACTCTGTGGCATAAGTGTGTGTGTTTGTGTTGAGGGGAAAAGGGCATTTAGAGGAGAGTGAAGTCTCTGGGTTCAAAAGAAAAAAAAAGATCTTTTGCAGCCGAACATCTCAAGGCTCTGGACTGTATTTTGCTACTTTACTTTTCTCTGCTATTATTTGATGGATCCTACTTTACGTTTTAAACCTTCCGCTGTCTCCTCTCATTTTGCCTCTGACATCTTCTGGAACATATTGTTCCAGAAGGTGGTAACACGAGTTTTATGGTATGTTTTAACTCAATAATAAAAGCCAGAGGAGTGAGGAGACTTCTTGGTGAGAAAGCACTTTTTTTTGGAACACAAGGAAGAAGTAGAAGAAAACACTTAATCCCATAAGCTAATACCAGACATGTAAATATTATTAAGAGTACTGCTTTGAGATTAATGCCAAAGGCCACGCCCACTTGGGAATGCTATCAAAACCTCACAGCAGTGTTCAGATATCTAGTGTTATGCCCTACCAGAAGCATAGAATATTTTATTTATTTATTTCAGAAATGGAAGAACAAATTCTGTATTTATAATGTATTTTGAGCGTCACAAAAAAGAGTTAAGTCTTAGGTTCTTTGATTGTTTACATCCAGTGCTCTTTATTGAGGGATTAAAGCAGGTATTCACAGAGCTTCAGGGACCTGGTGGTTGTCTGTGAGGAGTGTGGTGTGTTCTCCCTGTGTCTGCGTGGGTTTCCTCCGGGTGACTGTCTGTGAGGAGTGTGGTGTGTTCTCCCTGTGTCTGTGTGGGTTTCCTCAGGGTGACTGTCTGTGAGGAGTGTGGTGTGTTCTCCCTGTGTCTGCGTGGTTTTCCTCCGGGTGACTGTCTGTGAGGAGTGTGGTGTGTTCTCCCTGTGTCTGCGTGGGTTTCCTCCGGGTGACTGTCTGTGAGGAGTGTGGTGTGTTCTCCCTGTGTCTGCGTGGTTTTCCTCCGGGTGACTGTCTGTGAGGAGTGTGGTGTGTTCTCCCTGTGTCTGCGTGGTTTTCCTCCGGGTGACTGTCTGTGAGGAGTGTGGTGTGTTCTCCCTGTGTCTGCGTGGGTTTCCTCCGGGTGACTGTCTGTGAGGAGTGTGGTGTGTTCTCCCTGTGTCTGTGTGGGTTTCCTCCGGGTGACTGTCTGTGAGGAGTGTGGTGTGTTCTCCCTGTGTCTGCGTGGTTTTCCTCCGGGTGACTGTCTGTGAGGAGTGTGGTGTGTTCTCCCTGTGTCTGCGTGGGTTTCCTCCGGGTGACTGTCTGTGAGGAGTGTGGTGTGTTCTCCCTGTGTCTGTGTGGGTTTCCTTGGGGTGACTGTCTGTGAGGAGTGTGGTGTGTTCTCCCTGTGTCTGTGTGGGTTTCCTTGGGGTGACTGTCTGTGAGGAGTTGGTGTGTTCTCTCTGTGTCTGCGTGGGTTTCCTCCGGGTGACTGTCTGTGAGGAGTGTGGTGTGTTCTCCCTGTGTCCGAGTGGGTTTCCTCTGGGTGCTCCGGTTTCCTCCCACAGTCCAGAAACACACGTTGGTAGGTGGATTGGCGACTCGAAAGTGTCCCTAGGTGTGAGTGAATGTGTGAGTGTGTGTGTTGCCCTGTGAAAGACTGGCGCCCCCTCCAGGATGTATTCCCGCCTTGCGCCCAGTGATTCCAGGTAGCCTCCGGACCCACCGCGACCCTGAACTGGATAAGCATTATGGACAATGAATGAATGAATAAATGTGGTCTTTTTAGTATTTATAGTTGAATCAAGGCTGTATCCAGGATACTTTAAGAGTTTAAAAAAAGTGTTTGTATAATTTTAGTGATGAATGAATTATTTGGAACAGACTTTACTTTAAAGAGGTAATGCAGCTGAAAAATGGCATTTAGAATATTTTTATAATGTTTGAGTTATTATGAAGTCACAACATGACCGTGACCTGACCTCGGGAGAAAATAAGAGTTGAAACATGAATATTTAAATTTGAAACCTGACCTTTGATGGTGTTTGCACTATTTCAGTTTGAACACAAGAGAGTTTACAGTGAACAAGGCCATTTTTAAAAGCGCCTCATGTAGACTCATGTATGTATTTTCCACCATATTGTGTGTGTGTGTGTGTGTGTGTGTCTGTGTGTGTCGTAGATCCCTCATGGAGACAATAGCTCTGGATGATTAGAATAACAATGGCAGTTGTGAGTGCCAGTGGTTTACTGGCGAATTAATACAAGAGAAAGCTGAGCGAGCTATTCTCAGTCACACGCACACACCCCAGCCCACTCTGGAATGGGGGGAAACACCCAGTTACTATAGAGACGACCATGTGTGTGTGCCCTGTGAGTGAGGTGAACTGTCTGGGGTTTTTCATGTGACAAAATGCTGCATTGTTGTGACTAATAATGACAAATTGAGTGACAAATCATGACTTTTTCTTGGGGAAAATGAGGGGGGGATAATACTCACAAATGATTTGATGTTGAGGCTCTGATGTGTTGAGCTTTTCGTGCCCATTCCAGACAAAATGCCCCAATAATCTTGGAATAAAATATTTTTACATTTATTTCAATTTAAGGTTTTGAAGGGCTTTATTTTTTACTTCTTCTGTAAACGACCTGGGGTGGTGCAGCAGGTAGTGTCAGAGTCACACAGCTCCAGGGTCCTGGAGGTTGTGGGTTTGGTTCCCGTTCCGGGTGACTGTCTGTGAGGAGTGTGGTGTGTTCTCTCTGTGTCTGCGTGGGTTTCCTCCGGGTGACTGTCTGTGAGGAGTGTGGTGTGTTCTCCCTGTGTCTGTTTGGGTTTCCTCCGGGTGACTGTCTGTGAGGAGTGTGGTGTGTTCTCCCTGTGTCTGCGTGGGTTTCCTCCGGGTGACTGTCTGTGAGGAGTGTGGTGTGTTCTCCCTGTGTCTGTGTGGGTTTCCTCCGGGTGACGGTCTGTGAGGAGTGTGGTGTGTTCTCTGTGTGTCTGCGTGGGTTTCCTCTGGGTGCTCCGGTTTCCTCCCACAGTCCAAAAACACACGTTGGTAGGTGGATTGGTGACTCAACAGTGTCTGTAGGTGTGAGTGAATGTGTGAGTGTGTGTTGCCCTGTGAAGGACTGGCGCCCTCCAGGGTGTATTCCCACCTTGCGCCCAATGATTCCAGGTAGGCTCTGGACCCACCGCGACCTTGAACTGGATAAGCAGTTACAGATAATGAATGTATACGACCTAGAATAGCAGCTATATATAAAGTATATCAGTGTGGAGTCATAAATCTCAGGTTCAGATCAAATTAGTGAGCACTAACATGATTATTAGTTCTTTAAATCCATTTTGAAGAGGTACTACATCCTGTATTTGTGTGTTTCTGTAGGTAACCCTTGCCCTTACATCATAGAGGATCCTAATGAAGACACTATCAGCGTGTTGGTACGACTCATCACTGAAAAGAAAGGTATTTAGTTCTTCTGATTACATGTGGTTTTCACAGTGAAGTGATGTGGTTTAAAGCTGTCCTGTTGGACGCCACTCACTTGTACAACCAAAGTAACAGGGCCACACACACAGAAAGGTCAAATGACCTTTAGGAAGAAGTGTTCATGTCTGAAGACTTGAGCCACTTTGACCTTCATGTTTTGGTGTCTGAGGGTTGATGAGATTTTCCGTATGTGTTTCAGAAAATGCTGCTGCTTTGGAGGAGCTGTTGCTGGAGTATGAGAAGAAGCAGATGGCTGTCAACAAAGCCACAGCCATCAAGTAAGTAAATATTCATATGATTTCAATTTGAATTAGTTTTATTTATTGAGTTAATAGGTTTTCTGTATTAAATACATCCTACGAATTATACAAAAAAAATGCAAGGTTACACAAACGTACTGAAAGAAACTGACGTTAGATCAGTTCAGGATCATTAACACCACTCCAACTCATCCCAAAGGTATTGGATAAAGCCTCATCACTCCAGAGAAGGCAGTCTGGGGGTCTTTGTTTGAGCGCAGTGATGTCAGTCTGCTGTGGAGTGTGTGTTATATTTTTCTATGGAGATTATACATCTTCTTGTATGTGACTTTACAATGGATGGATAACATCACAGTTGTAACGGGTATCTACAAACCTTTCAAAATGCCATGTAGGCTACCTCTAAGTGTATGATCAGAAGCCAGAGTGTTAGAGTGCATCTCCTTGGCAAACACTGATGAAACCCAGGCCAACTAATAATGACTTCATCTTTAATGAATAGTCTGCGAAAGCTTATACGACTCCAAACCGACTTGAAGGTCATTGTCTCGGGGAAGCTGCTACTCTGTTACTCAGTGTTTTAATGCTAGAGTCATGCCTTAGTGATATTCTCCATCGTAAAATATAACAGGTAATCTCAAAAGCCAGTGGTTGGTTTGTTTATTCGGGTCTACTGTAAAACAAAATGGCGGCACAACATGGCTAAAGCTTCTCATATACTAATTGCTGTCTCCTGTCTAAAAATGAATAGGTTTTGTTACATATCAGGCTACATTTTGGGATAGAAGAGGGATCTTTGTGGTTTTTGATGTCAGGACTCCTTTGGGGTCTGAGAAAAAGTACAGGTTAGTTTTACAAGCTGTGTCCGTGCCTGAGTGTAACAGCCTCTCCACTGGACCCTGCTGCACCTAGCTTCTAGAAACCTTTAAACTGGATCTGCACTAATATGCACTCTTTCGCAGCTGCCATGAGCTCAGATGCTTTTCACCCTCACACACACACACACAAAAAAGAACAAAGACAGAGGGCCTGCCCAGGGGTGGGGGGAGGGTTCACTGCTTCTGAAACATGCTTATTCAAACATACCGTCTCCAATTCAGTAGACAACTCATCTAGTCTAAATATATATATGGCTATATTGTCATCTCTCTCTCTCTCTCTCTCTCTCTCTCTCTCTCTCTCTCTCTCTCAGGTTCCCTGTACTCCCGCGTTTGGCTCAGTTCCGCTCTTTACCGAGGCTGTGTACTCATCAACATCACCTCCACACTATAAATGGCCTGGTACCTCGCTCTGGCCTCTGCTGCTCTCGCTGCAGCCAGAAGAAATGGCCCGAACTGCTGCTGCCCACACTGACACTCGGCAGTGACCCTCAGAAAACTCCCTGCAGCCCCTCGAACCCACAGCCCACAGAAGGCAATGTACTGTCTGTGGGGAGGTGAGAACAATCGCTTCTTTATGAAACAGTCACCTACAACTGATAATCCAACTCTGTAAAGCTATTCAGCATGGTATCTCTAACAAACAACATCATAACACAACAAATAGCATTCTTCTCCACCAAACACTATCATTACTCCACAACAAACACCATCATTACACCACAACAAACACCATAATTACTTTACAATAAACACCATCATTAATCCACAGTAAACACCAGCATTACTTTACAATAAACACCATCATTACTCCACAATAAACACCACCGTTACTTCACAATAAACACCACCATTACTTCACAATAAACACCATCATTACACCACAATAAACACCATCATTACTTCACAATAAACACCAGCATTACTTCACAATAAACACCAGCATTACTCCACAATAAACACCACCATTACTCCACAATACACACCATCATTACTCCACAACACACACCATCATTACTGCACAACAAAAATCATCATTACACCACAAAAAACATCATCATTACACCACAACAAACAACATCATTACACCACAACAAACACCATTATTTCATCGGAACAAACATCATCTTTACTCCACAACAAACATCATCTTTACTCCACAACAAACATCATCATTACATCACAACAAACACCATCTTTACTGCACAACAATCACTATAATTACACCACAATAAAACACCATCCTAACTCCACAACAAACCTCATTATTATGCCACAACAAACCTCATTATTATGCCACAACAAACACCATCATTACATCACAACAAACACCATCATTACTCCACAACAAACACTATCATTGCACCGCAACACACATCAGCAATACACCAGAACAAACACCATCATTACACCACAACAAACACAATAATTACACCACAACACACACACCAACAAAGACCATCATCCTGAATCAGACACTATCATTTTGTAGTGAATGCCAACAATCTTTACTTTGTAAACACTGACACTTCAGAGCAGTTTCTGATGGTAGTCTGATGAACCTTTGATGTGTTTCTGGCAGGTTCCAGGTGGCTCAGATCCCTGAGGCTAACCCTGTTTCTGTGGCGACAACCCCAGCGGAGTCGAGTGACTCTGACTCTGTGAATTCTGGACACACTGAGCCCGCAGATCAGAGGTCACTGTTGTCTGTGTCCACTTCCTTTCACTCCAGCTCCTCAAAGACCAGACAGGAGGTGAGTCATGGAGAATAAAAATCACCAACAACAGCTACAAAACAGGACTCTACTATTCTCTGCTTCTGTCTCCCACACATTTAATTCTCATATCCTGCTTTTGGTAGAGCATTCTTTTATTCTTTCTCTGTCTCTCTCTCTCTCTCTGTCTCTCTCTCTCGTTCTGTCTCTCAATGGATGAGTATTTCTTCCTTCCTTCCTTCCTTCCCTCCTTTTTTGACCCTGTCCCGCTTTACGCAGTTTCCCACTCTGAGTCTTAGTTCTCTCTTGGAATCTCCTCCTTTTCTCACTATCAGGAGGAAGTGTATTGTCTGTTTACACACAGAAGATATTCATCATATCCGAAACAAACTGGAGTGTTGTTTATAACATCCGTATCCTCTGTACATATTGTTTCACAGGAACTCTTCAGCAAGGTGACTTTGTTATAACAGTTATTACGGTCCGCAGTGCTGAGGTCTTTCCTGTAGGCTATGACCTCAGCATTAGTTCAGAATCTCCCGATCAGTCCTCCTGCTGTGAGTGTAGTAATTATAAAGCCTAAAGTTTGCAGACGCCTGCTTTCAACATTTCTTCTAAAAGGGAGTTTGCCTCTTTTTTCTACTAGACTACATGTTGGAACATGGCTGTGAGGATCTGATGGCATTCAGCTGTGAAAACATTAATAAGGTTAGGTACTGATGTTAGATGATGAGTCCTAGATCCACCATTACCTCAGAAAACTCAGTTCCGCTGGGAAAGCCAACGAACACCAGGTTTTAGTTCTTTTTTTACGTTACATTGTGTCCAAAGACTCTGCTCTTTAAATCAGCTGAATAGTAATGTAGTGTAGTTTTATATTTTATCATGTTACAGCACACCAGCTTAGGGCTATTCACACTAACAGCATTAGTTTTCTTGCCTCTCCATCTGAACTGCTCCACTGCAGGTGTTGAATGTATGTGGATGCTGTGCAGAGCTGTGGAAAGGTGTTGACACTTTGTTCGCTCTTTTTTGTTATTGTGTCGCTTGAAGGAACATATGACTCTGTTATATAACCTGGGTTTAGGATGAGGTGGGGGTAGATGGAGGGCTCTTTTAGAGTTAAACCAATCCGCAGGCTTTTATAAACCACACATCCGCTGTCTGTAACTCCCCTTATCAATAACATCTCTGTAGACAAGCAGCAGCTAAACCAGAGCCGTGTGTTGGTAACAGATGAGACGTGTTTAGAGCAGAGTGGAGGCCACAGTGGAAGCTGAGAGGAATGCTTCTGTGTGTGTGATTGTGCGACGGAGTGGAGGTTGAACACCTCTGTTTTGTGAGCGTGTTTATTGTCCTCCTATTTTCTGCTGTTTTCTGCATGAAGCGGCTCTTCTTCTGAGTGGAAATGCTGAGTCAGCCGCAGCCACATCGCCACAGCCGTCTGGCGCCCTCTAGTGTGAGAGGGGAGTAAATACACATCGGTGAAATTTAACACTAATACTTTAATCCCCGTATCAAAAAGACGGTTCTCTATACATTTTATATAAACTTTACCACTGTAAGAGTGGATTTGCCTTCTACTGAGTTGATTCAGTTCCGTTAATACGTTCCTACTTTGGACACAGCTGTGTAGTTGTCCAAGAAAGTTCTAGAATCTCCTCAGAAAAGGAGGCTACATTTCCAGGAGAGATGAGGCTTTATTTAGCATTAAACAAGAAACCCATGGAGTAGAGATGTGTTTATGCTACATCCCAACACTTCAAAACACACACTCATGAAGTAACAACTATAAAATTTTCTTTTTTCTCTTTCTTTGTTATTTATCTCCCTCAGATAACAGAGTGAATGAACAAGAAGAGAACTCTCCATTGAACCAGCACAACCATTTTGAGGATGACCTCATCTGAGGGCAGCAGAGGGAAGTCCAGGGCTGAAGCAGAGAGCTAAAATTATTCACCCCCATGGGGAGTTAACCTCAAATTCCACAGAAGAGGAATCATATTTATTACGGACGTAATGCTACTATTTTATTTTAGGAAAACTATTTGCCTTGAGAGAGAGAGAGAGAGAGAGAGAGAGAGAGAAAGAGAGAGAGCAGGTGTTTACCACTGATTTTTTTATTTTTTTTTGTGCTTCTGGAAACACTATGGAAGAGTTTGGAAAGAGATGGGAATGAGGACTGTAGTGAGAAAATACTTGTTTTCAAGTATCCTAGCATGAGAACCTGTCATGATATATACACCGTTAGATAGGAATTATTTAAAGTAAAATTCAAAATAGGACAAAAAAAAACAAGCATTCAGATTAAGCATAGGGCACATTTTTATAACATTCAGGTCAGTACTACATCATATGCAGTTATTATGTTTGAATTTCATTGCAGTTAATGTGTTATATCCACAGTAAATGCATTAAAACAACTGTACTGTAATTAATCATTGCTTATAAAGCAAATGTAAGACCAGCGATACTCTGAATGAACTGAATGTAATCTTCAAAAGCTAGGACAAAGACTAAATCGTAATATATTTATATTTGAATTAGTCCTGACAGGCACACACCTGCTATTTTCTATTCTGGCATGGCTCTCCGTATTTAGCTTCCTCACTATCCAGCCTCAACAAAGTCTAGCTTGTTCTGACGCTAAGGAAAAACTCAATCCTGTAAATATGTACAGCGTAGGATGTAAAGAAGCTGGTATTTTCTAATCATGTGTATTAAGCTGTATTACTGTACAGATACGAGCGCTGGCTTTAATGGTGTGGCAGTGCACATTTCAATGCTTGCCTTTTAGTTGTATTATTATGATTTTAGAACATGGTTACAACTTTTATTTGGACTCTAAATGTCTCATTTGGTGGAACGAATCCTCTCAGTAAGCTCTCAGTATAAGATCCAGGGGACTCCAATGACGACTGTCATCAACATAATCCTCAGGATGTTCTCAGTAGGCCTTTAAACTCTGGAGATGCTGCTGTGGGGAATATCCGTCTGATTGGGGACTTCTCAAACCTGAACTCCCCACATATCCATATATTGTTATTCGTTGTATATTGAGCCCTGATCTTTTTTAATGCCCATTGATAATCTTTTGCAGAGGAATATGCAGCGTTTGACTGGGGAGGAATGAGCAGATTCTGATGTGAAATGCTCGATTGTAGGGAGTCAGTGGTGCTGAATACAACCACAACCAGCAGTGAACTCAGTCTACGGAGCTGTACATGGAACGATGGATTAGAAAATTGTGGTAAACAAAACAAAAGCTTACAGACGTCTGGTTACCTTCACTACCACTGTGAAAAAATCAGACCCTTTCTCTAGAGCTGAACATTTCTAATCAGTGATTTTCCTGATCTCTGGCTCTCATTAGTGTTTCGGCTGCATTCACAGCCTTGGAGCCTTCATTATAGCAAACGTCACATAACGTCTTTGAGACTTAACACTACGAGGCCTGGAGTCTGGAGATTAAGACTGAGCTGTTCATTCATCCCCTGTCAGCTGTTTTTTTTTGTTGTTGAGGGCATTCATTAGCAGCTTGACGAAACACTGCGATTATCCACCGTGCGTCATCAAAGCTACCTCCCACGTTAAAGGTGCAATCAGTCGTTTTTACCATCGGAAATAGCAAAGAATATCTTTAAAAATGATTAATCTTACATCTTTGTCTCTAAAGCACAGTTTACATGAGATAAAGAGTCAATTTATGCTCCAAAGAGCAGGTCCTGTTTAAAATGGGTTTAGCACAGAATATCTGACACATCCAGGCCACTAGGTGTCAGTATAAAATCATCTCTGGATGCTCTGTGTGTGTGTGTGTGGGGGGTATATAGGAGTTTACACTGAAATCCGAAGCCAAACAAGGTGGACCTGCACTTGTTGTGGGGCTTGTGGGGGCTTCTGAAAAAAGCCACCACATACCGGGGCATCTCTGAGATATCTATCTACTCCAGGTACTCCAAAGTTACTCAACACTCTACGGCCAAAAGTTTTTGGACACTTTCTCATCCAGTGTTTCTTCAGAAATGAAAGGGTACTAAGAGGTTGTTTGTCTCACTTTGCTGAATAAGCTCCATACTAGGCTTCATAATAGATGAAGAAACATTGCTGTGGGAATTTGATGTCTTTTGATGCTCTTGGCTGCCCACCTCTCTGGGCCTGTGTGCTCACTGCCCCCTGGTGTTTGTGTGTGTAA
The DNA here is from genome assembly GCF_029633855.1 of Hoplias malabaricus. NCBI lineage: Eukaryota > Metazoa > Chordata > Actinopteri > Characiformes > Erythrinidae > Hoplias > Hoplias malabaricus. The sequence goes on from NC_089810.1 coordinate 37,390,977, forward strand.
ATGTGTGTTTCACTGCCCGGATTGGTCTAAATGGGGAACACAAATTCCTCCGTGTGCGAGCACAGTGGCTAATAAAGTGATGCTAATTCTAATTCTGATAAAACTAGTTTTAAAGCCGGTAAAACTGAATCTTCTGATGATGTCATGTACTGTAGAGGGGGAAAGACTCTCACTAAAATTCCTGCAAACACTTTAACTATATTTACCATTAGTCAAATTGGATTTAAAATCACTGCTTCCTGTCCCAGCATGTTTTTTTTTTTGGTAGTGGGTCAGTTTGCAGTTGGCGAATAGTTCAAAGGTATTCTTTTAATGTGGTTATCAAACAGTTACAGGAGCATTCAGATATTGAACAAATCAAGATCATCTCAGTCTTCCAGTGTTTGTAGTATTTTTCCTTTATTATTTTTATTTTTTTTATGTATTCCTTGATTGAACTGAATTGAAACGACAAACAGTGGCAGGCAAAATCACAAACAACACTCACTATTGCCTGCTTCTAGATGCACATTTTATAAAGTAGAATCCACTTTTAACCACTCTTTTATTCCTTTTTTCCCCCAAACAGCCAGTATTTCATTATATTTATAGGTTTCATCCTCACTGGGTTGTACCACATTTATTAAAATGTTAATACTAGATTGATGTGACAAGGAAAGAAGAGAAGCAATTCATCTCTGCATTGTTGCATTTATTATTATTATTATGTTTAGCTTTTTTCTTATTTGTACTCCTCAAATAAAGAGTAAGTTTATTGCATTTGTGTGAATCATATTTTGATTTACAGAGTAAAGTTTGAGAGATACTAGAAAATAAAAGCTCACCAACAGAGAAGAGGCTTTGGCAAATAAACTCAATGTATCAATACTCTGAATGTACTCATGCAGAATTGTGTACCTGGAGGAAACCCACGCAGACACAGGGAGAACACACCAACTCCTCACAGACAGTCACCCGGAGGAAACCCACGCAGACACAGGGAGAACACACCACACTCCTCACAGACAGTCACCCAGAGGAAACCCACACAGACACAGGGAGAACACACCACACTCCTCACAGACACTCATCCAGAGCGGGAATCGAACCCACATCCTCCAGGCCCCTGGAGCTGTGTGACTGCGACACTACCTGCTGCGCCACCGTGCCGCCCAAAAATATTATAATTATATAATAATAATTACTGGTTAATGTACCTCTGACAGTCCTTCAGGACTTGCAATTATCCAGTTAGATTGTTTTTTTCCTGGGTGAAGCAGATGCAGGGGATAGAGTTCTCCCATTGGTTAGTCCTTCAGGAGCTGAACCCAAGGCCTAACTCTTCCGATGAACTAGCAGCATAATTAGGAAATTACCAAAAACCACAGCTTCCTTTATGTTCCATTTCTTGACATAAAATTGTTATTAACTTGCACAAACTAACTTCGTAGAGTTGTACTAAAGCGTGTCTCAGCCTTCGCTTGTTTGTAAACATTGGGGCTGGGTAATTATTTCTGCTCATGAAACAGTTGGTATTCCTTTGGAGTGTTAATGACAGCTCAGACACACCTTAGCTGCAGGTACAGTACACACAGCTCCGAAACCAAAAAACAGCACTCCTTCTCATTACTGCAGAAATTCCCGGGAATACTCCCAGAAAACGTCCGTCAGAGCACTGCAGGACATTTCCAAAAACATGACCGTTGTAGCTTAATAATAACCACAAAATTAAATAACTTGTTATACATGTTAGGAAACAAGCCCCTTTCCTCCTTGATTTCAAAACAGTGTATTCAATTCTGCAACTGTAGGGGGAGCTCAGGAGCAAAATTAACAAATCTTACTTAGTGTTGCTGTAAATAATGGCTATCAGTATGTAGTTTACCCATTGCTGCATCTCCTTACAAGGAAGGTTTACACATTGCGGATCTGATGGCATTCAACCACATACGTATTAGCGAGTTAGCATATTAGCGGGTACAGATGTAGGATGATTAATGAAGCTTGGTCACTCCATAGAACACAGTTCCATTGCTCCACAGACCAGTGCGGAGGAGGTTTACACAAGTGTGGGTGTACACAAGCCACCCCCTGAGATAAAACCACTACTTAGTCACTTACACACAGCTATGACGAGCAGTGTAGGAGGCCTCAGATGCAGAAGATCTATTAAAGTGCCACTGTTAAAACCACAAACCCGGACACAGGGCTCCACCTCACGTGTCATGCTTAAGAAGCACCGGACACAGAGCACATGCCTGTATCAGGACGTAATACAGGATTGTGCTCCATGCTGTGTGTGTGTTTCTGGAGCGGTGTTTTGAGGTGCATTGGCAAAGTGACCATGGAACTGAGCAACTGCACAACATCCCCCATTGATGACGTATCCTTGGTTCCCATCTAAACCGACGGAGGGCACCAAGGTTCCAATAATTAGGAACAGAACCGGTTCAAGAACCAGGGATCTTTTGGTGGACATGGGCTATCACTGGACCTTAGAGGACAGGCAAGATGAGTCATGGTACCAGTTCTTTTGGGCTGATAGTAGGGTTCGTATGTGGATTAGACCCCCCATTAAGTCACGGACTCCCAGGCACTCTGGTGGGTGTCCTTCTCCCATATCCCATGGAAGCTAAAGAATGCTGCACTGGCTGCACACATGGTGGATGAAGGGCTGTTTAATGTAAGCACAAGTTCAGAAATAGAATGTCCTATCCATGTGGTTTCCTTATCATGCCTTGATCAACCTTGAGACCTAATGTATTAATTTAAAAAAGAGGACAAAAATTAGCTCATTAACCTGTAACATGATTAAAAATTACATGATTAAAAAGTGGGGTGGCACGGTGGTGCAGCAGGTTAGTGTCGCAGTCACACAGCTCCAGGGGCCTGGAGGTTGTGGGTTCGATTCCTGCTCCGGGTGACTGTCTGTGAGGAGTTTGTGTGTCGTGTCCGTGTGGGTTTCCTTTCTTCACCATCCAAATATTTGGCTAATCCCTCTCTCATAAAGAAGTCGAGAGAGATTTTGCTTCCTCCATCCTCTGGCCTTTCTTGACCCCTTTGGCCATGCTCCTGCGGAAACCCTGACCTGCCATGAAGTAGAGGATTGGGTCAATGCAGCTGTTGGTACTGGCCAGTGGCCTTGTGATCTTGTAGGCGATGCTGGAGGCCTCCAGCAGGGAGCAGCGGACTTCCAGATGACGGCAGCAATAGTAGAGGCTGCGGGTCAGGTGAAAGGGCAAGAAACACAGCACAAATGTGAGCAGCACTATGACAATCATCTTGACAGACTTTTTCTTGGACCGCTGGGACTTGGCTCCACCCACAGTGCCGGGCTTCAGCAGTTTGCGGACCATCAAGCCGTTACAAACCAGGACCAGCAGAAACGGCAGCAAAAAGAACAGCAGGGTCACGACAGAGCTGTACACCAGGAAGTAGACGAACAGCTCGTCAGACGTGGTGTCATGGCACACCAGCTCGTTCCCGGCATTCCTCGTCCTGGAGAAGTACAGCACCGGGGCCTGGAAATAAACACAACAGCGCTCAGTCCAGAGGCTCAGATATATTTGGCTATATACACTGTCCATACTTTCAGAGGTATCAGTCATTTCCTGCAATGTGTACATTCAATGCAGTCATTACTTTAGGCTCCACAGAGAGGGTCACTCACATGGGAGCAGCCATGTTTCAAACAGGTTTAGGTGAAAGAGAATTAGACAAAATGGCATCTTCTTTACCTCATTGGTAATTACAATTTGTGGAATATTGTTACGTTAAGATGGTTGTGCTACAGCCCATTTGACATGCAAATGAATCAGATGGTTATGAGCTTCCTATAGAGAACTCCGATGATGGAAATGACTAACTACTAACCTGCATCCCTTACTTATTTTCCTAGTCGTCCAATAATTGTATAGCAACTATTGCCAAGTGTTAATAGCATACCAATTTTTATATTTAGCTCTTTAGATTATGACTTTTACGGAGAAAACCACTCACACAAGCAGAGATTTAGTTATATATTCCATCCATCCATTATCTGTAAGCCCTTATCCAGTTCAGGGTCGCGGTGGGTCCAGAGCCTACCTGGAATCATTGGGCGCAAGGCGGGAATACACCCTGGAGGGGGCGCCAGTCCTTCACAGGGCAACACACACACATTCACACCTATGGACACTTTTTTGAGTCGCCAATCCACCTACCAACGTGTGTTTTTGGACTGTGGGAGGAAACCGGAGCAGCCGGAGGAAACCCACACAGGCACAAGGAGAACACACCACACTCCTCACAGACAGTCACCCGGAGGAAACCCACACAGACACAAGGAGAACACACCACACTCCTCACAGACAGTCACCCGGAGGAAACCCACACAGACACAGGGAGAACACACCACACTCCTCACAGACAGTCACCCGGAGGAAACCCACACGGACACAGAGAGAACACACCACACTCCTCACAGACAGTCACCCGGAGGAAACAGACACAGAGAGAACACACCAACTCCTCACAGACAGTCACCCGGAGGAAACCCACGCAGACACAGAGAGAACACACCACACTCCTCACAGACAGTCACCCGGAGGAAACCCACACGGACACAGAGAGAACACACCACACTCCTCACAGACAGTCACCCGGAGGAAACAGACACAGAGAGAACACACCAACTCCTCACAGACAGTCACCCGGAGGAAACCCACGCAGACACAGGGAGAACACACCAACTCCTCACAGACAGTCACCCAAAGCGGGAATCGAACCCACAACCTCCAGGTCCCTGGAGCTGTGTGACTGAGACACTACCTGCTGCGCCACCGTGCCGCCTTAGTTTGATATTTATTTGTTAAAATGGTTGACTGAGCATTCACGTTTCTGTATAGAGCATGAACTGGAAACAATGCTTTAAACCAGACAAAGAATCACTAATGAAGTGAAATGGTGGTCTTTTGTTTTGTTTTACCTGGATGATGAGTACAATGACCCAAACGGCGATGGAGGTGATCCGAGCACGGTGGACAGTGACCCAGCACATGGACCGGACTGGGTGGCACACGCCCAGGAAGCGATGAAAGCTGATGCAGCAGAGAAAGAGGATGCTGCCGTAGAGGTTGGTGTAGAAGAGGAAGCGAATGACTTTACAGAAGGCTTCACTGAAGGGCCACACGTCCCGGTCAGCGTAGTAGTAGACCAGGAAGGGCAGGGTCAGAATATACAGTGTGTCACACACAGTCAGGTTGATCATGTAGATGGTGTTGGGGCTCCAGTCTTTGATACGGAACAGAATGGCATACATCGCAGTGATGTTCAACACCAAACCCACCACAAACACAAGCCCATAGCCAACGGGCAGCAGCACATACTTAAAGTCCTCATTTAACTTGCAGCGGTACTGGGCGCTACTGTTAGAGAAGCCGGACACGTTCAGGGAGTACATCCTCGTTTGTGGACATCTGGGGGAGAGGATGTGAGATCTGTGAGACAACTCTAAAGGAAATTACATTGCTGAGTTTACACTGTAAACAATATGAAGTGTTGGCTTTTTGAATATTTATCCCAGTTTTCTCTCTTATCGTTATTCATCTCTGTTTCCACCCTGATAGCTAATACTCCCCCAGTCACGCACAATGCCATCAACATAGCGTGAAGGCAAGCCCATGCTTCTTCCAAGACATGTGAAACCTTCTTTAGAACGGCTGAACACAACAACAAGACCTCCAAAAACTAGTATGTATACAATGAAAAGGAGCAACACAGTTATTTATAATATTAATATATTAGGTTTTGTTGGAATAAATATTTATTTTCCCATCCACTGTAAGCACTGTTTTGCTAAATTCATGCAAATCAAAGAAGAACTTTTCATCATTCATTATCTGTAACCCTTATCCAGTTCAGGGTCGCGGTGGGTCCAGAGCCTACCTGGAATCATTGGGTGCAAGGCAGGAATACACCCTGGAGGGGGCGCCAGTCCTTCACAGGGCAACACACACACTCATGCATTCACTCACACACTTACACCTACGGACACTTCTGAGTCGCCAATCCACCTACCAACCTGTGTTTTTGGACTGTGGGAGGAAACTGGAGCACCAGGAGGAAACCCACATAGACACAGGGAGAACACACCACACTCCTCACAGACAGTCACCCGGAGGGAACCCACGCAGACACAGGGAGAACACACCACACTCCTCACAGACAGTCACCCGGAGGAAACCCACATAGACACAGGGAGAACACACCACACTCCTCACAGACAGTCACCCGGAGGGAACCCACGCAGACACAGGGAGAACACACCACACTCCTCACAGACAGTCACCCGGAGGAAACCCACATAGACACAGGGAGAACACACCACACTCCTCACAGACAGTCACCCGGAGGGAACCCACGCAGACACAGAGAGAACACACCACACTCCTCACAGACAGTCACCCGGAGCAGGAATCTAACCCACAATCTACAGGTCTCTGGAGCTGTGTGACTGCGACACTACCTGCTGCGCCACCGTGCCACCCTAAAAGAAGAACTTTCCTGTTTTTATTTATATATATATATATATAAAAGGACCCCTGGCACTAGCTCGACATGCGTAAAGACACCATCACAGCCTGTGCTGAAGAACCTACTATTGTTTGGATTTTGTTTCAGTTTCATGGTTCTGTTCCAAACTATGTGCGGGAACAGAATCCGAACCGGTTCCATGTTGAAGGAATGAGGCAAATACATTTTTTCGGGGGCTCCTGGTCTCAGATGACTAAAGCCTCACCGTGAGGTAAAACCAGTCATTTCCAGAGGATAGAGCCAATGCTTAGACCACTGCAGCACTCAGAAGCCTCTCAAAAATTTGAGGTAATTGTTTTAATAATACACTGACAGACTTAATAGTTCATTCACTCTTTGAGCTTATGATGTATCACATTTATTTAACCGTAAATCTTTCACAGTTGTTTCACAGTTTGTCAGTCAGCCAGTACGTGTTGGGTGTTTCTCAATACATGGGACTGGATGTGGAGATGAAAGAGCAGTTTAAACACTAAACTTTGAAATGTAGCCCTCCATTCACAGGAGTGCCAGTCCAGAACAATGATATAACAAAGGAATTCATATTCTGAATAAACGTGTACTTAAGGAGATCAAATAGGCTTCTACAAACCATGTGATTAAGTGTCACTGTGGTGAGACGGGACATGTGATGCCTTTTTACTGTGGATCCTGACCTTCTCTGTGAATAAAGCACTAAAACACACGTTCAGTGAAGCGGCTCGTGTTAAATAAATGGCTGGAGGCAGGCGTCATTCCAATGTGTACTCAACAATCCTGTGTAATATCATAAGTGTTAGTTTAACACTGCTGATTCAGCTGGAGAGAAACACAAACGCACGCATGTACACACACACACACACACACACAGATACAAACACACCTGATCACATGGGCTGAAGGCCAGCAGACAAACAGATGTTTGTCTTATATAGAATCAAACTGATAGTTATAATTCATTGCGTCACATCCTGGCACTTTCTGGTTGTTTTCCTCCTTTCTATGTGGCTCTCTCTTCGCTGTTTTCCTGTCTCTGCACATGGCTTTGTTTATGTTCATTCTCCGCCTTTGTCCCGCCTATGTTCCGCCTTCTTTTCCCTCGTTATCTGTGTCAGGTGTGTCTAGTTAAGTTCGTTTATTTAAGCCCTCTTCCCTCACTTCCTGGTATCGGTCATTTTGTTGGTTTGAGTTTTGAGTCTGAGTTTGTTTGTTCGCGTTGCTTGGTTTGTTTCTTTGTTTGTTTCGTTGTTGTTTGTCATTTGTAGTTTCGCGCTGTTCACGTATTGTTGTCTTGCTCATTTCTCTTGCCCAATAGTTATCGTAGTATTTGTTTCTCTCGCTCGTTTCTCGTTCTGTCTCCTGCCTGTTTCATGCCCCAGTCCTATAGTATTGTTTCCTGCTTTTTCCCTATGTCTCTAAGTCTTGTTATTTCGTGTTTCTCCTCTAGTTCGTTTGTTTTGTTATCTCTTTATTAAATTCTGTGTTGTAGCGAGTGTGTCCGCCTCCCTAAATCTACTCAGCACACCACCCTGACAGAATGACCGATCAAAAAATGGACACAGCTAACACGGACTACCCCTTTAGGAGAGGTGTAATTCGCCGGACTCCTTTCCGCAAAGATCCCGTGGAGGAGGCGTTGAGAGCGGCTTCAGAGTGGAGTCAACGGCTTCAGCACATGTCCGGTATGGTTCCTTTTCCCCGAACAGAAGACTCGATTCAGGAATCGAGTGATTCCTCCAGCGGGAATCGACGGAGCCGGAGGAGAAAACAGGCTGAAGACCCAGCTCCAGATAATTACCCCCTCAGGTCCGGGGAGATTTTTGGGGGGGCGTTATATACAAGGGCTGTTAGCCTCAGATCACAGGACATGGGAAATGAGGCTAACAGAGGCGCATCTCCGGGGGAACTACGGTCAGAGAAGTCCCTCGAGAGTGCGCCCAAACCCGCTAAATACTCAACTCGTGCTCGGCGAGCAGCACGAGCACCTGCCTCGTTGGACGCCTCAGCTCCAGTTTCCGAGAGCACGGCGCCAACGGCTGCTCCAGTTTCCCTAAGCGCGACTCCTCCAGCCGCTCCGGTTCCTGGAAGAGCGGCACCTCCGGCCGCGCCTCTCTTCGTGCCCGCGGCACCTTCGGCCGCAACTGTCTTCGTGAGCGCGGCACCTACGGCCGCGCCTGTCTCCCTGAGCGCGGTGCCTACGGCCGCGCCTGTCTTCCTCAGCGCGGCGCCTCCGGCCGCGCCTGTCTCCATGGACGACGTCGCAGATTCTTCTGCCTCTGTGGACGTCGTCGCTAGGACCCCAGTTCCTAAACACAGCTCTGCGCTCACTCCTGACCTCCAGGAGAAGCTTACAGGCCTCATGGCACGCCTGGAGCTCTCCTTGAAGGTGGCGTCCGCTTCTCCTGTCTTCGAAGGAGCGACGCCCGCCTCTTCTGTTTCCGTAGACGACGTCGCAGATTCCTCTGCCTCCGTGGACGTCGTCGCACGTTCTCCAGTCTTTGTGGACGACGTCGCAGATTCCTCTGCCTTCGTGGACGTCGTCGCACATCCTCCTGACTCCTTGGATGACGTCGCAGTTCCGTCTGCCTCCGTGGATGACGTCGTCGCAGTTCCGCCTGCCTCCGTGGACGTCGTCGCAGTTCCGCCTGCCTCCGTGGACGTCGTCGCAGTTCCGCCTGCCTCCGTGGACGTCGTCGCAGTTCCGTCTGCCTCCGTGGACGGCACTGCAGGTTCCCCTGTCTCCTTGGACGTCGTCGCAGGGTCTCCAGTCTCCGTGAGTACGGCTCCCCCAGCCGCTCCTATATCTGTGACTTTGGCTTCGGCCGTTTCGGCTCCTGAGACTGTGGCTACGGCCGTTTCTGCCCCTGAGACTGTGGCTCCGGCCGTTTCTGCCCCTGAGACTGTGGCTCCGGCCGTTTCTGCCCCTGAGACTGTGGCTCCGGCCGTTTCTGCCCCTGAGACTGTGGCTCCGGCCGTTTCTAAGCCAGTGACTGTGGCTCCGGCCACTTCTGAACCTGTGACTGTGGCTCCGGCCCCAAGGACTTCGAGGCCAATCCCCAGAACTGTACCCAGGCTGGCACCTTGGACAGTCCCACAGACACATGCCAGTCCTGGGTACCACCCAGTTGTTTTTGTTCTTGTTTCTGTTCCTGTTCTGGTTCCTGTCTCTGTCCTTGTCCCTGTGCCTTTGTCTGTTTTAGTTTCTGTTCCGGTCCCTGTCACCGTGTTCGTCTCAGTTCCTGTTAATGTCATGGTACCTGTTCCCTTGCCTCATGTCCAGTTCCCAGTTAAACCCTTTGTCCCGTCTCATGTCAAAGTCCCTGTTAGTCCTCTTCAATCCTCTGTCCAGTCACGTGTATCTGCTCCTGTTTTGTCTCAGTCCCCGTTCAGTGTTCAGCCCAAGGTCCAGTCACGTGTGTTTTCTCCTGCCTTATCTCCGTCTCTTCTCTCTAGTTCTGTCAAGTGTCCGTTTAAGTCTAGTCCCTTGTTCCCATCTCCATTTCCTATCTTGTCTTGAATCTTTTGGTTTCCTGTTTTTGGTTCTTCTGGCCCCCTCCTGCGCCAGCTCCTGGAGAGTCTCGTTTTTCACGCTCCGGGAGTTGCGTGTCTTGGGGGGGGCGTCTGTCACATCCTGGCACTTTCTGGTTGTTTTCCTCCTTTCTATGTGGCTCTCTCTTCGCTGTTTTCCTGTCTCTGCACATGGCTTTGTTTATGTTCATTCTCCGCCTTTGTCCCGCCTATGTTCCGCCTTCTTTTCCCTCGTTATCTGTGTCAGGTGTGTCTAGTTAAGTTCGTTTATTTAAGCCCTCTTCCCTCACTTCCTGGTATCGGTCATTTTGTTGGTTTGAGTTTTGAGTCTGAGTTTGTTTGTTCGCGTTGCTTGGTTTGTTTCTTTGTTTGTTTCGTTGTTGTTTGTCATTTGTAGTTTCGCGCTGTTCACGTATTGTTGTCTTGCTCATTTCTCTTGCCCAATAGTTATCGTAGTATTTGTTTCTCTCGCTCGTTTCTCGTTCTGTCTCCTGCCTGTTTCATGCCCCAGTCCTATAGTATTGTTTCCTGCTTTTTCCCTATGTCTCTAAGTCTTGTTATTTCGTGTTTCTCCTCTAGTTCGTTTGTTTTGTTATTTCTTTATTAAATTCTGTGTTGTAGCGAGTGTGTCCGCCTCCCTAAATCTACTCAGCACACCACCCTGACACATTGCTTTATTGTGATTAATAAATTATAACCCACTACACTGTACAATGCCCAAAAATATTTCGTTATTAAGTCTGTGTCACTAGAAATAAGTGGTTTAATCTGATCCTTAAAGTAAATGGCAAAATTGATTCTCACTCACACACACACACACACACTTGCGAGCACATGTTGGTTCAAGGCCAACAGACAAACAGATATAATACAAAGCAAATAGACAATATTCATAGTAGTCATCATTTATTTCTCTAATTTACTCGGTGTGTTCTAACTCACGCTGTTAAACATCCAGATATTTCTTACTTGCTTTTGGAACAAACCATTTATCTCCATTCTATCTCCATTTTTCTTTTTTCTGATGGAATTTGAAATCGCTGTTTGCCTTTTCCATCGTGTGAACATTTCCCAGTGAATGGACAAACAGAGATGCGTCAGAATGACTCTTTAGAGCACCTTCCACTGGAATTTAAGAGTTTGTTAATTCCACTGTAAAGCTGCTTAGATTTAGCTCAGGGTCTGTCAGTGAATATATTCCGTTTGCAATAGCATTTGTATTTCAGTTTGAGAGTAAAGAGCTGACGTCTGGAACTAGGTACACATCTTTAAATGTGAGTTTACAGGGTCTAATTGTGAAGAAAAGGTTACGGTCAACATTTGTCGCTTTCAATAACAATATTTCTAACAGAAAATCACAAAGTTCATATTTGTCACTCACAGTAAAACACAATAACACGGCTACTCACGGGAATGACTGAAGTAATGCAGGTACTCTCTCTCACACACACACACACACACTTTTTCTCTACGTCTCTTTCATTTTTTTTTCTCTTTCACTTTTCTCTCTCTTTACACACACACACTTTTTCTCTGTCTCACTCTTCTTACTCTGCATCCCTGTAGAGCTCCACCTCAGCCTGCAGCACTCAACTAACTGTCAACCTGTAGGGGTGTGTGTGTGTGTGTGTGTGTGAAACAGGTTTAGCCTGTCCAACGTCACACAAAATCACAATTAAAGTGTGTTTTATTGACTTTTTATGAAATATGCTCATGAATATACCCCGTAGGTAACGTATTATTAATATTAAAGTATAGTCCATAGCTTTCACAACTGCACACAAATGTCTGTGCAGACCCTGGTCAAATTACTTGTTTAATTCGTTTTTCAAAATGAAAATGAATCTTTTCATTACAGTGTGTACATATGTGTAAGTACCAGTAATTTGCCCCCCTGCCATTTTTTTTGCATTTCTCCAGCACTCCCAAGAAAACAAGTGTTGTCTTCTAGTAATGTATACAGAGATTATTTGGCTTCCAACAAGACGCACCAATCATGTCGCACCAAAAGAGAGGAGCAGTCAGCACATACACAATCTATGCCTTCCACTGAAATAGTTGTCTTGAAATAGTTGGCTGAACGAATGACCCTTTTAAAAGCATATATGTCCTATGAGTTATTAATATTAATGTTGTCCCAGTAAACAAGGACGGTCCCTGGACGTTCAACATAGGTCTAAAAGTAGTCTGTCCGTCAAGGACATATTTTAAAGGGCAATGGACGTCCAAAAGCCATCTTAATAAGTTAGTTAAGTGGTGACCAATCGATAACGTCAGTGGACGTCCAAAATACGTCTAATAGTCGTCTTTTCAATGTCTGTGTTTGGACGTCTTTTCAACTTTCATTTTCAACCTCAAGAGAACGTTGATTAGACGGCAGTCATTACATTATTTCAACGTTGAATCAACGGCTAAATGTTTACTGGGGTTACTGTTTTATAAACTCTTATTATTTAATATAATGTTGATACCATTTTAAAAAACACACAAAAGCACTACTGATTTTAAAACATGTATGTGTCATTCTGGATTGAGGTTGTGAGGTTGTGTCATATCGCAGCACACTTTATGGTCTTGCGGTTCATATCTCACTGTTCAATTGTTTTAAACCAGTATTTTTAACGGTATAAACTTCAATATAAAATATTGAATTATATATTTCACATCAATATAAAAATTACTTTTGAAAGCTGCAAACTATAAAAAAGGTATGTTAGTTGTGTCTAGATCTTTATAAAAATGATTGACAGCTTTATAACTTACGCAACTAACGAGATTTTAGTTGCGATCATTTCAAAATGTCCAATTAATATATAAATCCTTAGAGTACTTTTGTCCTTATTTAATTATTGTTTTAATAATGCCAATAATTTGTAAAATACACACACACACACACACCAATACACTACGTAACAAATGTATAGAGGAGTGGAGCTCATGGGCTAAACTGTTCCAGCAAGTGCTACAGGAATAAAAACAAAAAGGTCAGAAAGGTCATTGTCTAGCATTTGGTCAAAGGCATAAAAATAAAATGGAAATAAAGTGAACAGTGGGTCTCTAGAACTGTTCTGGTATTTTGAGAGGGGGCGTTAATATTTCTACTATCGATTATTGTGCTAGAAAATTGTGTGTGGGTCGAGTTTTGCCTCGCTCGACGGTTGCTTGTTTCTATACCGCTCCAGAAAGGCCGCATCATTATTCATTTTCTTTCCCGCCCGTTTTCTGTCAAGACCCGCCTTTCCAGCATTGTGATTGGCTACTTCACTCTAGTCTTCTGGTCTAGGCTTATTTGCTGTCCACCGATTGGTCCATGGAGATGTCATTCTTGTTACTATAGTAACTGTAGGACCGACCCCATTTATGTTACAGCTGTGGAAAACAATGTTTTTTTAATTATTATTTTCTAAAGACAAAAATGAATACATTTGAACATACATTACTCAAATATGATTAAAATACATTGTTAGTAGCTTACGTTTTTTCTATTCAAAAGCATTCTAATATTACTTAACCATCTCAAGATATTTCTAACTCTGCATCTACAAGCAGAAGCTACATATTAGTACACTTTAAAATATACACCAATTCAAGAATAAGAACAGACGCAAACAGTATCTAAATATTTTATGGGATAACAGTAATAATAAAACAAATATTCACTCAAGAAAGCTTTCTAATATTAATAGAATCCTGAGCGTTATCGTAATATAGGTGGCGAAACACAGGTTCAGTTAGAGCAGTTGTCCACAGAGCTGTGCTGTTTCTCAACAGTGATAACATCTGAAACAGGAATAATAACGTCTGAATTCCCTCCATGTGTCGCTATTGTGCCTCGTATTTGAGGTAAACCTCGCATCTCTCTCTCTCTCTCTGTGTTTTATTTCCCAGCCGCAGTGTTTGCTTTGCTGTGATCCTGGTCCTCTCATCCGTCTCTTCCTCTCTTCGTGTTTTGGAGGGTTTTTTTGGGATTTATTTCTTCTTTTTACATTCATGTCGATGTTGAAACATGCAGCCTCCGCCGAGAAAGGTATGTGTACCCGTTTCTTTTCTGTGTTGCTTAAAAACTGTTCTCTAAAAAAGATAATTTTTCCGGTCCACCTTAAATGGTTGCAGCGGTCAGGTTCTGGCGCCCGCTCCTTCTTCGTCCGAGGCGTCAAAATTAACGGCTTGCGCTGTTTAAGGTGGAACGGAAAACTGTAATAAGAAGCGGGCGAATAAAAGGACTGCGACTTTCCTTTTTCTCCTCTAGAAGAACCTCTTAGCAGTGGACTTATAAAAGGGTTTTGTTGGCTAATTCATGAGTGTAGCTTCACTAACTGCTGTAATTATAGACAGTGTGATAATAATGGTCCTTCGTTACTCTGATGGCTGTTCACTGTGAGTGTGAAGGCATCTAGACTGACTGAAGAGAAGAAATAACGGCTTTCCAGCTGTCACTGTACAGCCTTTTGTGGACTCAGCATTAACTTTAGGCTCTAGTACAGACGTAGTCACATTGCCATGCTTGTATTCAGATTTTTTTGGCGCTGTTTTTGTTTTGCTCTCCCTGTCAATACAGAAACCGTTATATTCAATAGGCTTTATCTTGTTAGCGGTTTTTAATGTACATATTAGCTTTGCTGAGCCCTTGTTTCAACTGTTGAATGATTTTACTGTACGTATGGCTTCATGGTGTTTTGTTTGTGGTGTGTTGTCCATTGGGCTCACTGTCTGTCCATTGATTTGACTGTTCATGGGTTTTTGCTATGCTTTTGCCTCAGTTGTCCTTTCCTTGTACTGTACATATCGTTTAACTGTGTTTTTGGTCTTGTACACTGGGCTCACTTTCTATTTATTTTCATTGTACGTCTAGCTGGTTGTATATAGGTTTTTGTTGTGCCTCTGGGTTAATTATCTATTGAGCTTGCTGCCTGTTGTATGTTTTTTTACATTTATTTTCACTGTCCTTTGGGTTTGCAGTGCATATGGACTTGCTATATTTAAGCCTTAGTATCCTATTGGGTTGTCTGTACATACGGTTTTAGTGTGGATAGGGTTTTTTGTGCTTTTACAGTGCCGTTGACAGTCCAATGGTGTTACTGTACAGGCTTTTACTGTTTTAGTGCTCTGACTGTATTGTTTATTGTAAATTTAGCTTGTTGTCCATATGTATTACTGTAAAACATATTGGTTCTATTGTGCTTATGCTCTTGTTATCCAGTCTGTTTGATTTCACTAGGCTTTGTCTGTGGCAATGTCTAAAAATTGGGCTAATTTTATGTTAACGTCTTCACTGTATGTTACTGTTATTCCGTATTTTCCCATTGAGCTGGGTGTCTATTGGTTGTAATATACATAGGGTTTTTGCTGACTACTGGGGTAGCTGTCTGTTAGGCTCATGGCCCATTGGGGTAATTGTTTTTAAAGGCTAGCTGTCCATTACTCTTTTTTTCATTACTGCGCTTTTGCCATTACTGTCTAAGGGACGTCTGTCTATTAGTTGCCTTCATTGTAAATCGGAACGAGGTCTGTGTAGATTTAGTGTGATTTTGACATAATTGCCCTGTACGTTCACTGGGTTTGTCGCCTATTGGTTCTACTGTAAATTGGAGGTTTCTTTTGTTGTTTAACGGTTTCTACTGGGTGCACAGCTCGTTTGGCTTCCTGTCCACTGGGATTCAATTAAGGGTTAGTGTTAATTGTGCTCAATGTACTATTGATTATTTTTGGCTTTCTTTTACTGCACTTTTACCTTTGTTTTTTGCTATGAACTTAAAGGGAAACTTCCATAGAAACTACCACTGAAACTCATTTGTGACTCGAGTTGTTTAGTTTTGTAGCAATTTGGACTGTTTACTTTCATTCAGTTAACCATCTCATAAATTGGGTGATATTTCCACCTTAAGTAATCCGACAACCAAAAATAATTCAATATTAACCACATATGGAGCAGGAACAGAGAATTATACCCATCTTGGTTCATGCTTTCCAATGTTTGGAGTTCTTTAGACGGCTTTTCACTGCCGTGAGCAGAGAGAGAGAAGGCCTAGCACATTGGACCGAGACGCTATGTTTTTTTTTTTTTAAGCCATTGCCGACTTTGGGGATGGTTTCAAACTCGCAAAGAGACCTGAAAGCTAGCAAATGGTGACGAAACATTGTTTACATTTTATAAAAATTATTTTTTTTGGAAAACAATCGTAACTGTGGCCTTTAATGTACATCAGTCTTCACGTACGTTATTGTCTTTCCTTATTTCTTTTTTCATTACGCATGGGTTCTGCTGCACAGTAAAAGCTTATTAATATGTTTTCAGCCATTTTCTTTTTGTCTTATAATATAATCTGCCAGTCTTATAATGGTCTTTCACCAAAGTGGAAGATATGCAGGAAAAGGTGTATTTTTTCCTAATAAAAAGCCAGTTGATTGGTTTTGGAGTCTGCCTGAGGTGAACAATCTAACGGCGCAGTAAAGGTCTTGTATTGTAGAGTAGTAACTATACCAAATAATGCCCTATAATTGCACGCAGGCTGTACATCTGTCTTTTTCCAAGAGGAATGGACACTGAGATTGAACTTGTAGTGCAGCTACTGAGTGTCAGTTTAAACTAAATTGTCTTCTGACCTTTTGTCAACACTTTATCAGATGGAAGAGAAGCTGAAATGGAGAGAGGTTTGGATTTGGCTCAAACAGTAAAATATTTCAGTTTGTGAAATATTTTGACAGGGCAAACGTGTCACTGACATTGACATTTCCAGGCCAGTTCTCCGCTTGCTGTAGATTTGACCGAGGTTTGTAGATGGTTAAGGGTGTTGTTTAAAGGATACACACGAGGTTAGTTTACTTTGTAAGCTCATTGCTGAGATTTAATCATGTCTTTGGAAGCTGTCACCCACCATTGGCTCATAACACCTGCGAGACATTAGCATAAAGAGAGGAAGTCAGACCTACTTTGTCTCAGTTACTGCATGAGACTATACGCCTACAGAACGATGCAGTCGAGTTGTAGGCTATAGAATGGCTTTGGTATTGATTGGAGTGAATGTAACAATACATAAATTAAGATATGGACTACAATGCAATATGTATTTGATACAGAAGTAAAATTGGATCATAACCTTTATGTTTTCTGTGTGTTGATTGTTTAGCAATTTTAGCTTAGGCCACATGCACATTTATTTACTACTTATTTATTATCTACAAAAATAATCAGTTAAGCTGCAAACATCAGTGATTAAGACTGGTTTATTGCAAAATAGCTCCTTTGTTCTAAAGAAACTTTGTCCACAGTGATGGTGATTTTTTTCTTTCTTTTTTTTTTTGACGCTTCAGGACGGAAATAAACCTAAAAACAAACAACACCTTCTCCAGATGATGTAGCGTTATTTCTTTGATTGACAGAGAAAGTGGCACTTCTGTTGTCACTGGTGGAGAGGCCTGTCAGTAATTGTTTAGCAAATCCATAGGCAAGGCAAGTTTATTTATAGAGCACCTTTCATACACAATGGAAATTCAAAGTGCTTTACAGAATCAGAAGAAACAGTAAAAAGCAGCTGATAAAGAATAAGAATGAACTTCTTTAACATGATGACTAAAAACGAGACCTGAGTCGATTAGTACGCAGCCAATCAGTGCCTATCATTGGTGTTCCCAGAGAGAATAATCTCTGTTTTATCTTTATTCAACTCCAGATCATTGTGTGCCATCCAGTTAGTGTTGTGCTCAAGGCATTCACACAGTGAGTCAATTGGAGCAGAGTAATTTGGGGACAGGGCCAATTAAATCTGAGTATCATCAGCATAGCTGTGGTAGGACAGCCCAATAGTTTTGTAGTAGCTGGCCAAGAGGATTCATGTATAGGTTAAATAGGAGTGGGCCAAGAATTGAACCATGGGGTACACCACAGGTCACTGGAATGTTCTCAGAAAAATTGTTTTTCAGTGAAGTAGTAGTCTACAGCACAAATTGTAGATTAATAAGTTGTCGATGGTTTCCGGTGGCATGTGTTTGGTGCGTTGGCTTTGAGTGCAGTCATGGTTGGTGTTTGTAATCAAAGAGGATGTCCTAATATCTGGAATGAAAACATTCAAAACACAATTCACATTGCTATAAAATGACTATAATTGAGCTGTTTTATCAGGTACACTGAAGTGTGGAGTTATTCTTATAGTGCTTTTTATTATACACGGTATTCTTTCATCGACCACAACATTATGACTACCTCCTTGTTGCTACTCTCACAGTCCATTCTCTCCGCTCCACTGACCACAAGAGCACTTTGTAGTTCTACACTTACAGACTGGAATCCATCTGTTGCTCTGTTCTTCAGTGCTCAGGATCCCCACACGACCCCCACAGAGCAGGTATGATTTGGGTGGTGGATCGTTCTCGGTGCTGCAGTGATACCGACGTGGTGGTGGTGTGTTAGTGTGTGTTGTGCTGGTGTAGAGTGGATCAGACACAGCAGTGCTGCTGGAGCTTTTAAACACCTCACTGTCACTGCTGGCCCGAGGATTGTCCACCGACCAAAAACATCCAGCCGACAGCATCCTGTGTCACTGATGAAAGACTAGAGGATGAACAACACACACTGTACAGCGGCAGATGAGCTACTGTCTGTGACTTTACATTTAAATGGTAGACAAATGTGGACACAGTGTTTAAAAACTCCAGCAGCACTGCTGTGTCTGATCCACACGCACCAGCACAACACAGATGATGATCCACCTCCCATTTCATACCTGCTCTGACCATTTGTAGAACTAGATGAAAGGTATGAAGTATACAGAGCTACAGTGGACTTTAGTCTGTAATTATTAAACTACAAAGCACTCCTGTACGGTCAGTGGAACTTAGAGAATTGACAGAGAGTGTAGAAACCAGGAGGTGGTCTTAATGTTATGGCTGATCAGTGTATTTTTATGTAATTATAGTGTATTATATAATAGTTGTGGTACATGACACACATGAAAGACCGAAAAATCGATAAGCTTTTTTAAATTAAGTTGTTCCCATGTGAGAAGATATATATAACGTAATCAGAAGATCCGATAAAGGAGCAGAACTGCTGTTTTTGGCTTGGGATTAAAGGGTTAATTTTGGTATTGTAGCCTGTGAGTTGAGGTTTGAAATCTACACTGCTTTGAGTGACCTCTCTGATGTGCTCCCCTGATCTTCTGCAGAGGTGGGTCGTAGAGAGGGCTTTGCTCTTTAACAGTGTTCTGCCTGTTCCTGCTCTAACCTTTAGGGAATGGTTACAGAACCAATTAAAGTGAATCCTCTGCTGCCAAGTGGAGCGCTTCCTCTGTAATTAACAGTCCGTCTCCAGGTAATATCCTCCTGCCCAGACTCATCACTGAAGACCCCCCGAGACCACCGCACTGAGAGGTTTGGCCCAGTGTACCATCACATACCATCAACGTACCCTCATAGACCATTACGCTAAACAATATCATCCAAACACCACCATTTAAACACCACTCATCACTGTAGACCCCCATGAGACCACTGCACTGAGAGGGTCCATCCAGTACACATCATCACACCACACTTCCGCAAACACCACTCATCATTGTAGACGCCCATTAGACCACTGCACTCAGAGGGTCCATCCAATAAACACTACACCAAATATAACTTTCCAAGCGCTACGTCATTGCTGACGCCCAGAGACCACTCAGCCATATTCCACCAATGAGGAACCAGTTTCCACAAACATAGATTGGTTTGAATCAAAGAAGAGAACGTACTTTAGCGCTAACCATGACTAGCATCTGTGGGCGTGTCGAGCTAAAGAAGCTCCAGAAAGAGCACAGAGCCTCAAATAGAATGTTACCGCAGAGTGGAGTTGTACTCAGCCATTTTCAGCATGTTATATAAATAAATACAAGGAAATAAAACAGAAACATGCCCCGTTTGTGTGTTTTCTGAGGCTGTGTTAAGTGCAAAACATATGTCTTGAATGTCTTAGAGGTCAGCATTTACACGTTTCATATATCGCTATCATCTGATCCTGCTGTAAACAGTGGATAGTAACCGTAACTCTGTCACGGTTCAGAATTCTTTTGATGTTATTACAGGAACTGCCCAGCACACTCAGCATTAAACACTATTACTCACCAATACTCAGAACACTATTGTGCAAACTCCAGCATCCAATCACCACAGAGCGCTGCAACCTTCTCAGACACAGACTGATACAGCAGGGTGCACCAGTGTGTTTTAACATCTCAAGTACTGCTGGGGTTTCTCCTGGGCTTCTCAGCTGAGTTGAAATGCAGGAATTATACAAGATGTGTGCAAACAAATAATCACTTGTGTTCACAATTATTAATTATGTGTTTATATGTAACTTTGTTACTGTAAATTAAATTATAATTTGACACCGCAATAAAGGGAATGGGAAAATAGTCTTTGGAAGGTTCTCAGTACCAGCCATGCTTCGGTGTCCATTTTGCTCCAAAGCGGTTTGCGGTTCTCAGTTTCAGTCGTGTACATTAAATTATTTGATTTCATTCCCAAGAGAAGAATCTGAATAATTCAGGAAGCCTCTCTTCTGTCTCTTTTCTGATCTGCCCAGTCTGAGCTCTACGAACAGCAGATTCACCCCAGCTGGTGTAGGATCATCTTTTGTATTGTATTGTGGATAATAAAGTGGTAGTTTTGCAAAAAAACATTTCATTAGCCTTATATCCCTCTTACCTCATCTCAGCCGAGACATTATTACAGTCCAAAATAAGTGTAGGGCCGGACGATGTAAACGCGATGCTCCTTCTGAGGAGAAGATACGTATATTCTAATTTGCACCCATTTTGTACATACTCAGTTTGTATTATCGCCATAGGAAAGCATTGACCAGTAGAGTGGGATATTCTGAAGCAGCTGCACATGTGAAGGCTCGAGGTTCATATAGATTTGGGCTGTGGAGCAGTGGAGCGATGGAGCCCAGTCCAGTCCCTTTGGGATGAATCCAGAACTAATCATCCATCATCAGAAGATGGAAGAATCATGATATACACAGCCTTCTGAACTAGTGACCAGACCTGTTCCATGAGGAGCTTTTCTTATTTAAAAATGGACAACTGATGATCAAACACAGTGTTCGTAAGAACACACAGCAAATACAAGGGGTCCTCTTGGTTTTTTTAAGTATCAGTACCTACTCTACTCCACTCAACTCTTGCTTTTCCATTAGGCAAATTTTGTACCGGGTTCTTTTTCAGTACCTGCTCTCTCGTGGCTCCCGATGAGCCAAGTGGGGACTAAAAGGTGACATGGAAACTTGCAGAGTGCTGATTGGCCAGAGGGACTTTGCCACACTTGTCTGATAGCAAGTGTGTAGCTGTAGCACTGTTGGACACATTTATCACATTTTTTTTTTTCAGAAAGCTTATTCATAGAGAAATCCTGCTTAGAGGTGGAATTTCTAACATGTGGATGATACCAGTTGTCCAAAGCTGTTCATATCTGGAATTTCCATGTGTCCTCTCTTCTCTGATGCTGAACTTGATTAGTAGTTGTTGCTGTCTGTTCAGGGCGGCACGGTGGCGCAGCAGGTAGTGTCGCAGTCACACAGCTCCAGGGGCCTGGAGGTTGTGGGTTCGATTCCCGCTCCGGGTGACTGTCTGTGAGGAGTGTGGTGTGTTCTCCCTGTGTCTGTGTGGGTTTCCTCCGGGTGACTGTCTGATTTTAATGTGCTCTGTTTATGGAGCCCTGCACCAGCCTTTCTGATGCTTAGCCAGTATTTATGTGAAATCTAACAAAATGATCTGTCTAGGCACAACTATTTCAGGGTTGCTTTAGGTAAGATATTTACTGTTAAAGACAGATGAGTTCAAGCTTCTACACCTGTATGAAATCATAAAATATTTATGTAATTACACAAGTGTATCATAATCGTACAGATAGTTGTGTAATCTGTCTGTAACTCTGAGTACGTCGTCAGTATTTAATCTGTTGTGAATGTAAATGTACACTGTTATTTTATAGTTTCTATTAAGTGGGACTGTGTCGTCTGCATTGGGCAGCTGTGTGTACGGTGGTCAGCGTCTTCTGTTGTTTAGTCTGGAAGAGCCGTGAGGAAACAAGTGTGCATGCTCAGTATTTTCCAGGAAAGAGAAAATTACTCTGTGTGTGTGTGTGTGTGTGTGTGTGTGTGTGTGTGTGTGTGTGTGTGAAAGTGTGAACTCTGTGTTTAGGTGTTGTGTTATGTGTTAATTGGCTGATGAAACCCCCTCCATTTTCTCTGCAGGTAAAAGTGACGCAGGAGTTGAAGACCACTCACACAGAACAGCTCACTCGGCTGCACCTTAAACACCAAACTGAATGTGATTTACTGGAAGACATGAGGTAAGCTTTTAAAACACACACATACACACACACACACAGATTCAGAGTCGCTGGAGTAAATGCTGGAGTGGGAGTGAGGGATGGGGTAAGGCAAGACAAGGGGCCAAGGGGGAGAGAGAGAGAGAGAGAGAGAGAGAGAGAGAGAGAGAGGAGGAATGAATTCCCGTTTTTTGGAAGAACATCGAGATCATAGAGCTGTGGATGTGACGAAGGCATTTCCTTTGCACTTTCTTCTCAGAGCCAAATGTTCCCACAGTTCTCTCTCACACACACACACACACACACACATACACACACACACAGCAGTGATGTTTCTCCTCATCATTTTCCCTTTTCCTTTTTTAACCTCATTCCTTCTGTGATTTTTTTCTCACTTCGTCATATGATGAGTGAGGCTTGTTCCAAGGTCCTGTGCATGGACTCCAGAGGCTTCTTCTGGACTTTAAAAAGGCATTAAATCTGTGTTTCTTGACTTCTGAGGTTAGGATTAAGCTTTGAAGCACTTATTAAATAAGTATATACATGCTTTCATATATATGTAATAAGACTGAAGGGACATATTAGACATATATATATATAAAAAATATAAGCCAAAAAATAAAAACCTGGAGTTGAAACAGGGTGTGTATGGAATCAGTGGAGCTTAAACATCTACAAGTAAAACAGAACATGTTACACTCTCCCCTGATTAAAGAACTGAAGACGTGACAGCGGGAGAGTCTCTCAGTGGAAGCGTTTTTTTCCAGTTCCCTTTTTGGAGACGCAAGGATCCCATCAGAGATACTGACGCTGGAAACAGCATCATAACATCAACCTGAAAAGTGGACACTGTGTGGCCTCAAGCTACATTAACACACCTAGGAGTGTGAGACAATCACACGCTTCCCCATGTGAAGCGCCACTGCGTCTGGTCTTACTGCCACAAACAACTGCCAGTGGGGCTCAGCATGCTTAGAGAAGACCATTAGCTACACAGAGGTGCTATGCCACCTGGGCGATGGGTGGAGAGGGAAGACCATGCGACCCACCCAGAGGAACAGAGGCCAGCGGAACTCTCGGACAGCTGAGGCATCACAGGGGATTGAACTTGTGATCTTCTGATGATAGGCCGCATGCGTAGATCCACGTCTAATAGATACATAGAAGTTATGATTTTGGTGGAGGAATAGTGTGTGTGTGTGTGTTTGTGTGTGTTTGTGTGTGTGTGTTTGTGTGTGTTTGTGTGTGTGTGTGTGTGTGTGTGTGTGCATGCAAATAAACTTTCTTGAGAGATGCATTTGACTGTGGTTCACCCCCACAATGGAGCTGCAAAAGGCAAAAAATAAATGCTGTGCAATCAAAATGTAGTGTGTGTGTGTGTGTGTGTGTGTGTGAGTGAGAGAGAGAGAGAGAGAGAGAGAGAAATATCTTTTTTTCCTTCTAGCTATTTCTGTTTTCTTGGTGCTACGTCTTGTGTAATTCTCAGTTACACAATTGTCTCTCTCTCTCTCTGTCTCTCTCTCTCTCTCTTTTTTTTTTTCTGTGTGTCTACTGCTTGTTTAGGTCTTGTGCTGGTTTTCGCTTGTTTCTTATTTAAACACAGACTGAAAAGGCTTTTCCTTTCTACACAGTCACTGTTTAACACAGTAATCCTCAAAGCCTGGCTCGACTCATTAACCCCTAATTAATCCCTCGTCCTCATTAGATTAGTCCAGCCGAACACAACGGCCAAGTCACAAATCCTCCGAACTGAAAAACATTAAAGGGCCCATATTAACTTTCCTTACTTTTATCCAAAGTTAAAATAGTTCAGAAGTATGTTTCACTTCCCAGTCCAATAGTAGAAACCGCTAGTTTTGCATTCATTGTTTATGTGATGTCACACAGTGTAACACATTCTAGAAGAAATCCTATATGAGCAGATGTCCCCAAACTTTTGGCCAAATAGTTAAGGACCACCCATTCATAGTGAAGATATAGCGAGTGCTTCAGCCTGGACGGCTTTTTGGGGGCAGCCGTGGTCTGGTGGTTAGGGAACTGGGCTTGTAACCGGAAGGCAGGTCATGACTGAAGTACCCTTGAGCAAGACACCAAATCCCCAACTGCTCCGCAGTCCGCGGCACCGCTCAGGCCATGTGTGCTCACTGCCCTCTAGTGTTTACTAGTGTGTGTGTAAATGTGTTTCACTGCACGGATTGGGTTAAATGCGAAGAACATATTCCTCTGTGCGCAATCACAGTGGCCAATAAAGTGATTCTGAATCTAATTGTAATTCAAAATTTTAAACGAGGCACAACACAAAGCAGCCAATCAGAGAAGAGCTCTTTTTTAATGTTGATTTTAAAGCACAGGAAGGGAAAATGCGGTCTGGAATCCTACACTGTGCCATAAATACAGGGAAAATGTAACATATTAGGAAAAATATAAATATATTTTTGTTAAAACCTTCCAATATCGCCCTAGAAACCAGCTGTGGTAGAGTGTGCTAGAAAAATTCCATGCCTTTTTACTTCAGTGGAGTGTCATACCATAGCCCTAATGAACAACCCGCCCATGCCTCTTCACTAATTTCAGTGTTTATAGATACAAAGAGTTTGGTGAGCGTAATGTGGTCATGAGTGTGTTATAAGGGGTGTTATTATCCAGGAAGCTGTCCCTCTGCCAGCTCTCAGCACCGAATATATCATAGTTACTGAGCAACTCAAAGCTAATAGTGCTCTTCAGTCTCGTTATGATCTGCAGCAGGGGACCTTTCACTCTAACTGCTCTCGTTCTTCAGAGAAACGTCATGAAACATTCCAGCCTCAAAATGGAGGAGGTGGACTAGTGCTGTCAGTCCATTAAACGCCTCAAATCTGGTCTAATCTGCAATTCCCTCTTATCTCCTCTCCCACACTACTGACGCCTCGACTCCTCTTGCCTCAGCTGGCTCTAACACACCGAACTGTCCCTTGATTAAATAAATAAATAAATAAATAAATAAACCTTACAGGAAATTCAAAATGCTGCTGATTGGTTATTTCTGCTTGGACAAGACGAAGGTTTTTTCACTATGAAGAGGGAGGGACCTTCGCTCTACAGATTCGAAATGACTGGAAAAAAGCGCACACTCACTAGGGCTGGACGATATGCCCAACATTTATATCACGATATATTTCTAAATTTAAGTTGATATGATATAATTCCGATATCGATTTAAACAACATAAAAACTGCCCAGAACCAACAAGAAACATGACATCATCAACAAACATAAAACTCTTGTTAAATCTTTATATTTATTTATAAACTATTAATACTTATTAACAATTTTTAAACTAGGGGCGGCATGGTGGCGCAGCAGGTAGTGTCGCAGTCACGTAGCTCCAGGGACCTGGCGGTTGTGGGTTCGATTCCCACCCTGGGTGACTGTCTGTGAGGAGTGTGGTGTGTTCTCCCTGTGTCCGCGTGGGTTTCCTCCGGGTGACTGTCTGTGAGGAGTGTGGTGTGTTCTCCTTGTGTCTGTGTGGGTTTCCTCCGGGTGACTGTATATGAGGAGTGTGGTGTGTTCTCCCTGTGTCTGTGTGGGTTTCCTCCGGGTGACTGTCTGTGAGGAGTGTGGTGTGTTCTCCCCGTGTCTGTGTGGGTTTCCTCCGGGTGACTGTCTGTGAGGAGTGTGGTGTGTTCTCCCTGTGTCTGTGTGGGTTTCCTCCGGGTGACTGTCTGTGAGGAGTGTGGTGTGTTCTCCCTGTGTCTGCATGGGTTTCCTCCGGGTGCTCCGGTTTCCTCCCACAGTCCAAAAACACACGTTGGTAGGTGGATTGGTGACTCAAAAGTGTCCGTAGGTGTGTGTGTGTGTGTGTGTCTGTGTTGCCCTGTGAAGGACTGGCGCCCCCTCCAGGGTGTATTCCTGCCTTGCGCCTAATGATTCCAGGTAGGCTCTGGACCCACCACGACCCTCAACTGGATAAGGGTTACAGATAATGAATGAATGAATGAATGAATTTTTAAACTAATTTCATAATTGAGAGCATTGAACTGGGCAGTGCCCTGCAATGACCGTCAGTCATGAACAGATGTTGTAAATAATGTATAGTGAAATATTGAAAATGTGTTTAAAAATGATGTCATTATTATCGAAACATTTTATATTGCGATATATATTCATATTGAATTATTGTCCAGCCATAACACTAACGCTAGCACAGACACACACATCAATGCATGTCTCTCTCTCTCTATCTCACACACACACACCCACACACACTCGTGTCTTGCTGTACTGTCATTTTGCTGTTGGTTTACTGTCACCTGCTGTTATTTTACTGTCGTCCATGTGGAGTGGTGTATCGTGAGGTTTCTGAGTGAACCTGAGGGCTGATGTTCAGATGGACTGATACTGTCAGCAGGAAGAGGTGGAGCACGCCGAGCAGGGCATTGTGGTAAATAGTTTGGCACTCCACAGAGGCCTGCGTGCTTTCTGTGAGTTGAAAGAGTGTTTTGTTTTTCCAGAAAGCAGAGGATTGAAGAGATGGAGGGTGTGGGGGGGAGAAAGGAAGAAACAAAGAAGAAAGTGTTGTTTTGCAGGAGGCACTTTCTGGTGTTTACGTCTGTGAGAGAATAATCAATTGCAGAGAGAACGTTCTCCCAGCATCTGTTTCACTTTACTGACCATGCGTGTGTGTGTGTGTGTGTGTGTTTGTGTTTGTGTTTGTGTGTGTGTGTGTGTGTGTGTGTGTGTGTGTGTGTGTGTGTGTGAGATTTTCTCCCCATTTTTCTGTTATTTGATGCTCGGTTCCACTAGGCTTAAGTGTCCACTTGTGTGTGTGTGTGTATGTGTGTGTGTGTGTGTGTTGTGTCAATCAAGACCATTCACAACTAGCTGACCTTTCCTCTTCACTATTGCCGTTCACAAGCTAATACATGCACTAGAGTCCTTGCTCTGAAGAAGCCACACATGAGGTCACCAGTACCATGTGTGGCTTAAAGAGGTATAAAGCAGTGGAACCATGCTTTTTAAGTTGATGAAGCTCCAACATGTGTTTGGGATGAGTTGGAATGGTGTTTGTGATCTAGAACTAATCATCCAACATGCACACCTGACCTCTGCAATGTTCTCATGGCTGAATGCCATCAAATCCTCACAGGAGTGTTCCAATATCTAGTGTTCTAATAGATGTTAATGCAGCAAATGTAGAAAATGTATCCATTCCTTTTAGAACGAATGTAGGATGTGAAGGTTGTGTATTGTAATATTTTCTCATTGTCACAGTAGCTACAACTATGGAGGACCAAAAACGACAAATGAATGACTACACACCGATCAACCGTAACATTACGACCGCGTCTTTGTTTCTACACTCGCGGTTTATTCTCAGCGCCACTGACCACACAGGAGCACTTTGTAATTCTACAGTTACAGAGAGTAGTCCATCTGTTGCGCTGCATACATTTTTTTCCCATTTGGTGGTGTGTTTGTGTGTGTGTGTGTGTGTACTCGTTGTAATTTTGTAGTGAAATGGAAGTCTTGATTGGGGCTAAATTCTGTGAAAATTCTTAATTAAATTTTATTTCATCTTTAACTTTAAACATCTATATCCTTCCTGTTTATCTCTACTCAAGATCAGAATTCAATCTATTTTTGTATCATCCAATATATACACCAGGGATTTAGCTTTAACAGGTCAGCACATAGTGCAGTGCATAGAGTACGTGTAAACAGACAGTGAATACAATCCTAATCCAGTACACTTCAGTTTAGTTTTATTCATAGTGGGTTGGTTACAGTCTTCACGAAGCTGCTGTAGAGGATTCCAGGTCCTAGCCCCAGTTGAGCAGGCTGATGCAACAGTGTGGGTATTAAAGTCGAGAGTTGATTGACAGGGGTTGGACCATGAAACTGAAACACCTGTCGTTTTAGTGTGTGAGGTTTCATGGCTAAATTGGAGCAGCGTGGTGCTCAAAATATTGCAATGCACACGACATTATGGGTGACATACCAGAGTTCAAAAGAGAACAAATTGGTTGGTGCACGTCTTGCTGGCGCATCTGTGACCAAGACAGCAAGTCTTTGTGATGTATCAAGAGCCACAGTATCCAGGGTAACGTCAGCATACCACCAAGAAGGACGAAACACAACGGGATTCACTGTGGACGCAAGAGGAAGCTGTCTGAAAGGGATGTTCGGGTGCTGATCCGGATTGTATCCAAAAAACATAAAACCACGGCTGCCCAAATCACGGCAGAATTAAATGTGCACCTCAACTCTCCTGTTTCCACCAGAACTGTTTGTCGGGAGCTCCACAGGGTCAATACACACGGCCGGGCTGCTATAGCCAAACCACTGGTCACTCACACCAACGCCAAACGTCGATTTCAATGGTGCAAGGAGCGCAAATCTTGGGCTGTGGACAATGTGAAACATGTATTGTTCTCTGATGAGTCCACCTTCACTGTTTTCCCCACATCCGGGAGAGTTACGGTGTGGAGAAGCGCCAAAGAAGCGTACCACCAGACTGTTGCATGCCCAGAGTGAAGCATGGAGGTGGATCAGTGATGGTTTGGGCTGCCGTATCATGGCATTCCCTTGGCCCAATACTTGTGCTAGATGGGCGCGTCACTGCCAAGGACTACCGAACCATTCTGGAGGACCATGTGCATCCAATGGTTCAAACATTGTGTCCTGAAGGCGGTGCCGTGTATCAGGACGACAATGCACCAATACACACAGCAAGACTGGTGAAAGACTGGTTTGATGAACATGAAAGTGAAGTTGAACATCTCCCATGGCCTGCACAGTCACCAGATCTAAATATTATTGAGCCACTTTGGGGTGTTTTGGAGGAGCGAGTCAGGAAACGTTTTCCTCCACCAGCATCACGTAGAGACCTGGCCACTATCCTGCAAGAAGAATGGCTTCAAATCCCTCTGACCACTGTGCAGGACTTGTGTATGTCATTCCCAATTACAGAATACTGCCAAATACCTGCCTACCTCCAAGCATCAGTGATTTTGAAACTGTAAAATTAAGGTAAAAATACAACCTGTTGTTGCTTTAAACCTACATTATTATTGATAAAGGCTTGTTCAGAGATAAACAATGCTGCTTAGTCATTAGTAATGTTCTGAACAATGACCCACACTAAAGTGTCATAAGACTTAACACATTTTGGCTATTTCTGTCATTTTTTAAATATTTGCAGCGTGCAGTCAGCCATCCCAGTTAGATTCTGTAAAATGAACCTGTCAGAGGTTTTATAACAGCAAGGAAAGCCAAGTGACGATAATAACTGTAGATGTCTAAGGGTTAATAACAGATTCAGCAGAGTTTGATGCTCTGCTTTGTAAAGTATGGAGGGAAGTAGGGAAAAAAATGACAAAGCTCTGCCACGTCTGGGAGGCTGGAGTTAATAAAGAGAAAGAAGAATAGAGAGAAGAATAGAGCAATAAAATAAATGTGTTCTTGGCTTTGAGAGTTGCATTCTCACTGCGTTTCACATTCTTCTGTTCATTTAAACACAGACTTGTGCTCTCTCTCTCTCTCTCTCTCTCTCTCTCTCTCTCTCTCTCCCTCCCTCCCTTTCCCTCTCCCTCTGTGTCATAACATACTGTACACTTCCACACACACAAACATTGCTCTGCCAAGAAGAGTTATAAATCCTTAAACAGAAAGTGTTTTAAAAGTGCAGCTTGTCTCTCCGAACAAATACATTGACACTGTTTTGGTTTAAAGAGAAAAATCACATCCGTTCACACCCACACAAACATATACTTCACTCACACTGGTTTTTATACCTTCTCAGGAAATGGGCTGGTACAGAACCACCCTTCCTTTATTACACTTCAGTCAAAATGACCATTATGTGAATTTACCAGCAAATTATTCTTAAATCAGATGTATTTTTTTTTCAATGTCTGCCATCCTTAATTCTAATCTTAATACCATTCCCATTCCTTTCAGTCTTTCAAAGTCATCTGCAGGGATTTCCAAACCTCCCAAATTTAAGCTTTTGAAGTTCTGCTTCTCACAATTCAAAGAGGCTTGGGCCGATGGGGACCGTTTTTGTGCAACACTAAAGGCACTTTTCCACTGCTTGGTTCCTACACTACTCTACTGTACTCTGCTGTTTTGCTTTTCCGTTAGGCAAATTTGAAACGTGGTAAACTTGGAACCAGGCACTTTTATCAGTACCCGCTCACTCGTGGTTCCGAGTTGGGATCATAACGTGACCTGTAAACCTGAGATAGAGTTGACCCTCTATGCAACACAATGCAGACATCCAGCACAAACTTGCCATTCATAAAACATCACTACTGTAAATATTTTTATTTTCATCCCACTCACAATGGCAGCTCGTAAAACTATGCTGTGGTCTTTTGGAGAGGTCTAAACACTCCTTAGATTGGTGGCTGACAGAATCTAGTGAGAGCCAGACGGTGCAACAGGGGAATGAAAAAATATACACTATTGTGTCTGAACAGAAGGGCAGAGCTGAACACCACACGCAAATACATGACGAGTAAACAGCATTTAACATTACCGCTGCTGTTTGTTGTGGTTTTCAAAGCATGCTGTTCCTGTTAGAGAAGGTGTTTTGCCACATCTCCAGCTACATTTTAGGAGGGAGCTGTGGTTAATGTAAAAGTAATCAGGGACCAGACACCAGACGCCAGTAGAATCAAGATTATCTATCTATTTATTTATTAACATTTCAGTTTTGGTGTTCAGTTTTAGTGTTTTTTTTTTACCTGTGTTGTTTATTCTTCCTGATCTGGCCGCACGTTTTCAATTTCATAAACGTGAATAGCTTGTTGTGTGAGATTACAGTTTGTCCCCAGTCTGTCACCCAAACAGTGTGTAATTGAAAAAGCCACAGTGGAGAAAATTAAGGCTGTGCCCTCAGTGACCCTGGCCTTTATTCCTCCAGCCAACCGTTCCCCTTTAATTAGTTCTCATACGCTCGCCCCAATCCCCAACACTTCTTTTATCTTCCCTCTGTCTCTCTATCTATATCTCTCCACTTCTGCATCTCTCCTACTCTTCATTTCTTTGTCACGCCCCTTCCTGCAGTCTGCAGTGTTTACTCCTCTGTCTCTGTCTTCTTTCTCTCTGTTTTATTTCCCAATGCTCTTTTTCTTGCTTAATCTCTTCCTCTATTTCTCTCTCTCTCTCTTTCACATTTTGTCCTGTGTTCCTTTTTCCCTTTTTTAATGTCTACATTCACCGTGCTTGTTCACTTATTTTATCTCTTTCACTTTTTCTGATTGTCGTTCTTGCTGTTCCTCACTTTTCATCTCTTTCCGAGTTTCTCCTAAGTCGGATTCTTCGGCTCCTGCTCTCTACCCTACTGTAAAACTGTAATGTACGCTTGTGGTGATGAAACTGCATGGTTCTCTCCGGTTTCCTGTCTTCTGTTCCTTTAGCTTCTTTCTCTCCTCTTCTCTCCTGTGGCTCTTTCACACAATCACAGGGAAACACGACAAGTTAGAAGTTTGAGCTGAACGACAACACCACTGACCCAGATTCTTTCCAGATAAACGGCCTTACAGAGCATTTCCAAAGGTGTTTTAACACAGCGCTGAAAGTAGCATGTTTCAATGTATATGAGGCAGAATATAGGTGGAGTGTGGGGTTTCCGGGAGCAGAGTTCTGTATTTTTTGCCCCCAAAAAAATGAACATTCATTAATCATCCATTATCTGTAACTCTGGTTCAGTTCAGGGTCACGGTGGGTCTGGAGCCTACCCGGACTAACAGGGCGCAAGCCAGGAATACACATTCTCCCATTCTCCCAGCATCTGTTTCACTTTACTGACTGTGTGTGTGTGTGTGTGTGTGTTTAATCTGGATCCCCCCTGGATTAGAGCCCTCTCGGTGAGAGTTGAGGATAAAGCACTGAGCATGCACACTGTGATGACATCATTATCTGACCCATATTCCCCTGTTTATGACCATTGTCTTGCTTTTACATAACACAACATCTGTCGGCCTACTGTATTTATAGCCACGGACTTTATATTCAGCATCAGAGACTGTTCACTGCTTTGGCATCTTCCTACTCTTCACGTCTCTGTTCAGCTACTTTATGGTGCACGTTACACGTTTTTACAATGTCCACTAGAATAGAATGTGACCACACTTCAGACCCCGCTGCCCACTAATAGTTGTCAGCTGGAGGTGTATAAAGCCCCCGATGTCAAGCTTGTAACGTATAGAACCATATAGAGTACATTCTCCATCAGTCTGAAAAAACCTTTCATGATGTAAAGAACACTTTCATTATCCAGAAGAGTTCAGGGTTCTATACAGAACCATTTTCATTACCAAAGCCATTGTGTATGGGTGAACGTGTTCAGTTCGAAGAGAACTTCAGACTACTCAGGCAGTGTTGAGCAATGACTGCACAGGAAGGTGACAACGCAGTCATCGCATTTCAGTATAAACACATCACAAACCTGTTGGGTGTCCATCGAATCACATTTATTCCCATATTACACACACAATATGAAACACAGCTGCAGTTAATTCGTTTACTAGTTACTTGGGGAAGCAAACGACTTCTCAAAGATGTGTGTAAGTGAGTCCTCTACGTGGTGACATTGCAGGGCATTCTGAATTTCCCTTAGCCAGTATCACATGATTAGTGTGTATGGAATACAAGGGCGCTGCTTCAGGACCCTGTGGCACGAAATGCAGCTTCTCTGTCTTTCTCATTCTCCCTGTGTGTGTGTGTTTTGGGGGGATCCGGGGGTCAGAGGTTGCAGAGAACATCTGCGGTGAATTTAAACTGCTGTCCATTTGTTGTCCGACCTGTGTTTGCGGCACGTTGCTCTGTAGACATTTGTGTTTAAAAGTGAAACACCTGGAAGTGCAGAGCCACAGCGCTGTTGTTTTTGGTGTGTTTGACACATTGTGTGACCAACAGAAACCAGGGGGTACTTCACAAAGCCGGATTCATCCATTTAGACAGGTTCCCAGCTGTTTTAGTGATGCACAGAAAGCAAAGTTGCATGCTAATAGCGAGCCCTGCTGGACAAAATCCTTTTCACATTCAGAGATGGATCTAGAAGATCTAGAGTGCTGTATTTTTATTATTATTTTAGTCACTTCCTAGATATGTGGCCTAAATTAGAAGGCCTTGTGTTCAGCTCCTGAAGGCCTAACAAATGAGAGCTCAAACAAATGGCTGGGCTTTGGTTGAATAGTTATTTTTAAACATCAGACCAACTTTACGGTGAAATTTTAAAAGGTTAACAGTCAATTAACAGTTTGGAGCTCTCTTAGGTTTTGCCCAGCATCAATGAGTGCCTCCCCACCCTCCACCTCAAGGTGTGTTGACACGACACGTTCAGTAGCGCGTGAATGGCTTTTTTTTACTAAGTGGCAAATCTAGAGGCCACTCCCAGGTTCAGAAAAATAAAGAAAATGGAAAAAAAGAGAAGTGAATCTGTGTTTACAGCTGCTGTTCAACCCAAGTGCAAAAATATGTCTGCGCGTTCTATTTTATCTGTGGTCACCAGAATACTGACGAAGCGTGTCAAACGTTCTGAAATCTTACTGTGCACACACCGATTTCCCCTTAACCAAACTGTAGTCAAACATTCAGGAGTTGTTTGGTGTCTGAAGAGTCTAATGTAGCTTATAAATGCTACCTCTGCTAGCCCCTCTATAGGATTTCTAGTGTTATGCTAACGCTAACGCTTGATGACAAAAGTTAAAGCTAAAATTTGTCTGCACCCTCTTTCTCCTCCCCATACACAAAGCTCATGTGGGTTGCCAGGTGCCATTCCATTTCCACTTTAAATCTTACACTAGATGAGGCTGATGTTATATTCCTGATACATTTTTCCCTTCAACATTCTTTATTCACATGTTTAGCTCCACCTAAATTGGGTCAGATTACAAGGCTAATTTTGTCGTTATTCACCAGCATCTTATTGAAACTTCTGTTCCACCTTAAACAGGCAACTTGCAGGCAAGTAGCTTATAGGCAAGTTAGCTTTTGAATCACAACTCTTGTTCTTTACATTCTTTATTTAAAACAGAGATCTGGTAGAATCTAACGTCATCTCCGTCTGCTTGCAGACTTCCATGGCTGCAGAATGCTGTGTTTGTGTCTGCTATTGTGTGCCATACCTGGCAACCCAGGATGTGGATACGGTACGGGGGATTGGGAAGTGGGCGGGATCACAAACCGAAACACAAGCTGCGTTATGCTCCTGAACGGACGCCTCCTCACAGAATATCAACAAATTAGCTGCAGCACTGCCAGTGCTTCAACTTAGTCTGTTCCTTTACTTAATTTGTAACTAATTTGGAGTCGTTTTTCTTGGCTCCTACATGCCCAGTGTGAGTACACTCTTAATGTCTGATGACACATACTGGTCATTTTATGATATATTACAGTAAATATATTATAGATTGCTCCTTTAAGATTCTCACTAGTACTTGCAGATTAGAATTAAAACCAGCATGATGCTTGAATATATTTTATTCACAGAAACCATTAGCCCTACTCTAAACATCCTCCTCCATCCTACTTCAGAACTGCTTATTTCTGAGCAACAATGGTAGGCTCGTGCTGATATAAAACAGTAGATTTAAGGATGCCTGTAAAGGGTTAATGTTGTAGGGACCATTACGTAATGCTGACATTCCTGGCCGTTCTCTGAAGCAGAGCGAAAATGACGGGGCTTTTGGAGTTGAAGGCTGTAGATAGTGAACATAGTGATTGCCTGGGAGTTGCTAAAGCATTGTGCGAATGATAACGGCTGTTCACTACAGTCACAGAGAGAGAAATGAGGTGGAGAGATTTCTGTAAGGTATAAATCCTTTAAAGCCACTGCTAAATGAGAAGCTGTGTGTGTGTTTGTATGTGAGAGCCCCCCTTAAGACCCCCACTGAAGTATGTAAGCATTTTGCCATGTTTGGATTCAGCCGAGTGCTTGTTTGGCTGATAATGCTGTTCACTGGGGTCTGTGGAAAAGGGGAGTTAGTGCGGAAATTCCTGTCTTGCATCAGAGTAAACTTACAAACACTTTAAAGTCAGACACAAGCATGTGGAATTATTCGTAACACGTGTATAATTTGTAGTAATTTTGTTTATTTTATGTACATTAATATTATTATTATATAATATTAATGTACATATATATACATACATATATACATATATGTATAATATTATTATATTTGACAAACAGGTTCATATTTCCCTGACATACATGACATGACCTCGGGGCATCCATCCATCCATTATCTGTAAGCCCTTATCCAGTTCAGGGTCACGGTGAGTCCAGAGCCTACCTGGAATCATTGGGCGCAAGGCGGGAATACACCCTGGAGGGGGCGACAGTCCTTCACAGGGCAACGCATACACATTCATTTACACACTCACACCCGGAGGAAACCCACGCAGATACAGGGAGAACACACCACACTCCTCACAGACAGTCACCCGGAGGAAACCCACACAGACACAGAGAGAACACACCACACTCCTCACAGACAGTCACCCGGAGGAAACCCACACAGACACAGGGAGAACACACCACACTCCTCACAGACAGTCACCCGGAGGACACCCACGCAGACACAGGGAGAACACACCACACTCCTCACAGACAGTCACCTGGAGGAAACCCACGCAGACACAGGGAGAACACACCACACTCCTCACAGACAGTCACCCGGAGGAAACCCACACAGACACAGGGAGAACACACCAACTCCACACAGACAGTCACCCGGAGGAAACCCACGCAGACACAGGGAGAACACACCACACTCCTCACAGACAGTCACCCGGAGTTTAATGAAGTGTGAATGTGGTTGAGAGCTGTATTCAGCTGTATGTACTTTAAGATAAGATTCCTTTATAGTCATTGCACATGTATAACGATATTGAGCTGCATTACAACAATACTTTAAAAACACACAATAAGTAAATAAGTAATAGACAAGAGACTATAAAGTGCAGAATAACAAATAATAATAATAAAAATAAGTAAGTATATTTGTAAATTAACAAGTGAGGTATAGCAGTTGATTATTTCACACTCCCTAAATAGTTTAAAGGATTATTGTACAGAATATACTGCACACTCAAAACAGAACAGAAGTGGAATTGAAAATGATAGTACAGTATTTTATAGTCACACCTTTTTATTAGAATACAGGAGGTCCTCGGGTTACGTCAGTCCCGAGTTACGATGTTTCATGGTTACGACACATCTCCCATTTACTGTATAAAGCCTTGATTCGACTTAAGTGGTTTTGCG
Organism: Hoplias malabaricus; assembly: GCF_029633855.1. Classification (NCBI taxonomy): domain Eukaryota; kingdom Metazoa; phylum Chordata; class Actinopteri; order Characiformes; family Erythrinidae; genus Hoplias; species Hoplias malabaricus. Next base: position 37,427,599 of record NC_089810.1, read on the forward strand.
TCGTAAACCTCATAACGCGAATTTCGTGTTTGGTGTGCGCGGCGGAAGAATACACGGTTACGCGGCTCGGGACCGAGGATATGTGCTTACAGTATGTTATTTACGTACAGTATGTACGTATGTTCCGACTTACACCGAAAATCGGTTTACGACGCGACGTAGGAACGGATCAACATCGTAAGTCGAGGAACCCTTGTATGGTATTAATGTCATTTATTAGAGATTGTCCGAGCCACAAATGGAAGATTTTAAGTGTTTTTAAGGTAGTACCAAGGGGATTTTGCACAAAGACCACTGTATATCTTCACACTTCCCTTTACAATTATATTTAAGGCAAAGACACAGACTCATATGAAGCAAAAGATAAGTGGTGAAGTGTCACTCTCCAACAATCAGCATGGTGATATAGCATTAGTGTAAAATGGTGGTTAATGCACACGGTGTTAGTTTTGTTCACTGTGTTATCTTGCTTCAGGGTCCATATTTTTAGAACATTACACGTATTTATTTTCTTCCACCATTGCAGCCAACGTAATTACACACCCACTTTGAGGCCTCCACCATGTTCACAAACATTTGGGACAGGAGCCTATTCAACACGTTCATCACCAAAACTATATAGTCATTTAGAGACAGAAGACACCAAGGTTTGTTAACACTGCAGTTCAAACTGGATCTTAAATCAGATTTTTAAAACCAACTTTACATACCCTCAATGACCATCCATGTTTGGCTGGCCTCATAGGTAGCCTCACAGTGCTCAGTACTCACTCAGTACACATTAAACCACTGTGTTTACTTTGAGCAGTTTAAAAACTAAATATACATTATTTGTTATTACAGAAAGACAAGTTGTGACAGCTGTGCACTGGTACAGAATTCTTGTTTTTATATTTTGTGTGCTTTTCAGTGAGACAATTTTAGATTACAGGCAGACAAGGCTATCTTGTGTATTCATAATATATTGTAATGTAGATACACCTCTGTCCAGTATAGGGACATGTAGGAGATAGTTTTGTTTGAGGAAGCGTGGTCTTGACAGAGCATTAGACAGAGAAATAGGTGAAAATCACAAATGACTGTGGGTTCTCTGAGGGCAGAGATTAAATGGAGTAAAACTGTGTAGGTAGAGACATAATGGCCCTTCGCAGAGGACACTGGGGCTTATGAATCTTTGAGGCCTGCTCAGATCATATTATAATATCGGATGACATCTTATCTCTCTTTTTTCACAGGACGTACAGCCAGAAAAAGGCAGCGCTGGAGAGAGATTATGCTCAGGTGAGAGGTTGAAGATTTATGTGTATTTGTATGCACTTTTCTGTGTGTGTGTGTGTGTGTGTGTGTAGCATAAGTCTTACCCCTCTCTGCTTTCTTGACACTGCACTCAGACACCTAATTTAGATCATTGACCAGGGTTTTGACAAATGATATTAAAAAAGGGACCCTCAGAAGACATCAAGGGGCTTATTTAGCATACAGTTTTTAATATGCGTACATCCAGTGCCTAATATAATAACACCACTGTGATATTTCTGACACAAATGAGATTAGTTTTATATTCCTCATGCCATTCAGTGTTTTATACAGGTGCAGGTCTGAGTGGGTGTTGGATCTGTGCCATGTCTTGTTTACCTTACACTAAAACACCCTGCAATTAGCTTTTAGCGACAGAATGCTAATGAGTGTGTGTCTGAAAGATGCTTGGATTTTGGTCGTTAAGCAAGAAATAATGATTCACCAGGAGCAGATCAATACTGGTTAATTAACCAGACCTCGCACAGACGCTTCCAGCCTATCATCTGTGGTCTTTGGGCTGTTTTTTTGGGTCTTGTGTCTGGACACTAGAGAGAAAGAAAACGAGCCTCACTGGCTTGTTTGACTCTGCTGTCGTCTGCTTGTCTTTATTGTAATGAGCTGTTTTCCCCTGAGGTTTTGAATCATGAGCGTGTCAGTGGTGTTGTGCTGAGTGTGATGTCGGCGATGTTGAACAGCATTTCTGCTGATTTCTTTTTCATTAGCATTAAATATCTCCTTCCAGATTAACACCCCACTGCCAGATACTGTAAAGCCCTGAGAATGTGAGCGCTGCTGCCGTGTCAGGGCTGATAATGTCATCCTGTGTTTACAAAAGAGTTGTCTGGAAAAAATGGATGTGTTGACAGCTGGTTTGTGGGTATTACAAGGAACAAACAGCAAAGGATTGATTACAATTCATATATAGATCAATGTACACACTGTCGTTGAGAGGTTTTATTGCACATATTGTAAAGGAGAGTCATTGTTGCTAGGTACTCTTTCTTCTCTGTTCAAGTTTTCGCCATATATAATGTCCTTGACCTTTTGTCATTCATATTATTATGAAAAGATTCAAGGAGTCAGAGGAGATCTCACTGTGTACAACCAAGGGCCGAAAGCTCTGCTGAATCTGTGTGACCTTAAATCCCTCAGATGGTATTGTTTGAGAAACCGTCATGCTACCAAACTGGACACATTAACATGGGCTCAGGAGTAGTTTGGAAAATTAGCTTCATTTAACACAGTACGCCGCTGCATCAAGAAATGCAACCTGAAACTGTATTATGCAAAGAGGAAGCCATATAACTCATCAAAAAATTAATTTGAGGTGGACAAAAAGACTGATACTTATGCATGAAGTTATCATTAATGCAGATATGCTGCCATCAAGACAATGTCTTTTTCAGGAACTCTGTTTATTTAACAGGGCAATGCCAGGCTTCATTCTACATGGTACAACAGGGTGCCTTCTAGTATGCTTAACTGACCTGTCTGCTGTCAAGAAAATGTATGGTGAAGCATGAAGAAGAAAACCAGACAACGGTGACTGTGGACTGCTTAGTATTAGTATCTTCAATTCCCAATTGATTAAATGTTATAATTAAAATTAAAGGTGATGTGACTTAGCGGTAAAACATGTCTCTGTCGCAGATATCTTTTTCAGGCATCAGTTTCTAAATTTGTAATAAGTATGTTTCCTCCCACAATCCAAACACACACATTGGTAGGTGGACTGGCCACTCTAAAGTGTCCATAGGTGTGAGTGTGTGAGTGGGTGTCACCCTCTGAAGGACTGGCGCCCCCTCCAGGGTGTGTTCCCGCCTTGCGCCCAGTGACCCTGAATTGGACTGCTTACAGTCAATGAATGAATGAATAAGGTTTGTCAGTGAAAGCTCTGAATATCTTTACGGTCCTTTTGTCTGTTATATAAGGTTCCAAGCGAATGAACAAATTACAGTCAGTTTTCACTGCGTTTTTAGAAAGTGGGTTTATATATGTCCAGCCTTTTTGTGGTAATGTGCTCAAGTATAATTTTATTTTTCATAAAATGTTCACTTTTAAGTCAGTTATTTTTACCACCGCGGGCCAAATTAACAATTACATATCTGCGGACCAGACTAGGGTTGGGCGGTGTAACGATAATACTGTATATTTAAAAATGTCCGCAGTATTTAAAAATGTGGACGATATCTCAAAATGAGGGCGGTATTTATGATGTGTTTGGTATGTTTAATTTCTGTTCTGTGTTTTTAAAAGTCGGCTAAAATGTTCATGTGCATTTACGAGAGCCACAGGGAGGGAGCGCTGTGGAAGCTCAATGACTGCTGATGTCACAGTCTGAAAACATGTGAGGGGAAAAACACAAGCCCAGTAGCCCATTGTAGTTGTAAGTTTAGCATTGAGTTTGGCTTAAAAGAGAGAGGAAGAAAGCTGTAAACAGACAACGACTTTGTGTCCACAGTTATATGGCTTTATTCTCTAAATATGTGTGTTTTGAGCTTCAGTTCGCTGACAAATCTGCTGTGGTGTGCTATACCACCACCAGCGCTCTCTCAGAAACAGGGCTCTATTGTCAACACGTGTTGGTGTGAACTGTCGGGCTGTGTTTAGCTAAATTCACTCGACATTGTGCTCACAGATATAAGGCTGACAAAGCACCCCCTCCCTCAGTAATACCATATACTGCGATAATATTTTGAGATGGTATGTCAGTATAAAAAATGCTGTGGACACTGCCCATCCCTGTACTACGCTGCAACAAAGTTTCTTGTAGCCATTAAATATGAACTTAACACTCCTTCACAAGCCTTCAGAATACAGCCTCAGTCCCTTTGCAGTCGGTTCACTCACCACATAAATCTACTGTGTCATGCTCTCCTGCTCCTTTTTTGGAGAAGAGTAAAGGCTCCTCCACAAGTGAGGCATATTGACTTTCTTTCCATTTCAACAAAAAAGAAAACCATTTTTCATTTTTCTTGAAAGACACAAATATTGCCACAGTCTTTTCTTTGCCTTGCGCATTTCTTGCATTTTTGCACTGTGGACATTATTAATGCCAGAGATATGGCGGTTGGATGAATCTGCAGTCACGGTGGTCAAAGCTGATAGGATCGTTTATTTGTGTAGCAACCAATGGCTGTTGCAGAATGTTGAAACATGTAAACAATAAAAGTCTAGCAAATATCTGGCAGGTCAAGTACAGTTGAGGGGAGAACCTTATATGACCTGCTGGCCAGAGGTTCCCAGCCCTTGTTTAAAGCCTATACAATAGGATCAGACTTTTATTGTGAAGAACAATGCATAAATAGTATACAAAATGTCATATGAAGGTGGCATGGTGGAGCAACTGGTAGTCTCTTCTGGGGTTGTGGGTTCGAGTCCTGCTCCGGGTGACTGTCTGTGAACTGTGGTGTGTTCTCCCTGTGTCTGCGTGGGTTTCCTCCAGGTGCTCTTGTTTCCTGGCGCACACCTTGAGCCCACTGATTCTGGGTAGACTCCGGACCCACCGCGACCCTGAACTGAATAAGCGACTACATCATCACCCCCCCCCCCCTTAGTGACGGCTGATTTGAACCCCACTCCACTTTAACCCTTTTTCATTATACTGTGGTCTGCAGCAGTGTTCATATTTGGAATCACTACTCTGACCATGCACAAGAATGTGAAGGAATGATGGCTGCCAGTGCACAGAGTCTAGGATAAACACTGCTCCACAGATTATATTCCCACAGATTATTAACCCATGGGATTAGAAGCATGTGTGTGTGTGGTGCCCAGTAATGAATGTGGGCCGATCTTGGCTCTAATTCAAGTCTCTCAATGCCAGCACCTGGCACAACAGCAACAGAAAAATTCTGCCATGCCATCACACACACGTAAGCCTTTCACACACACAAAACACACGGGCTCAGTCAATTAGTAACTACCCCCACAAACACAGAGACATGTGTTTTATTCTTTGCCAGGGAGGGAGGTCTGTCATGAGCCTGTATACATCACACCCAGGGAAAAATGTAATGGAAGTTTATACAGAAATCTCAACAGCTTCATTGAATGTGTCCACACTACATCACCAGGACATAATACAGGGACTGGGTTACAGCATGCATTCTTTTCATATATTTGCTTTCAGTTTTTTAAAGAAGTCTGCAGACACATGGAAGTTCAATGTAGCGTCTTCTGTTTCTCATAGGCTTTTATTTAATTTTTTTATGTATTTACTTTTCTAAGTTAAGGTGTGGGCGGCACGGTGGCGCAGCAGGTAGTGTCGCAGTCACACAGCTCCAGGGGCCTGGAGGTTGTGGGTTCGATTCCCGCTTCCTCCGGGTGACTGTCTGTGAGGAGTTGGTGTGTTCTCCCCGTGTCTGTGTGGGTTTCCTCCGGGTGACTGTCTGTGAGGAGTGTGGTGTGTTCTCCCCGTGTCCGCGTGGGTTTCCTCCGGGTGACTGTCTGTGAGGAGTGTGGTGTGTTCTCCCCGTGTCCGCGTGGGTTTCCTCCGGGTGCTCCAGTTTCCTCCCACAGTCCAAAAAAAAAAAACACACATTACAGGTGGATTGGCGACTCAAAAGTGTCCATAGGTGTGAGTGTGTGAGTGAATGTGTGTGTGTGTGTGTGTCTGTGTTGCCCTGTGAAGGACTGGCGCCCCCTCCAGGGTGTATTCCCGCCTTGCGCCCAATGTTTCCAGGTAGGCTCTGGACCCACCGCAACCCTGAATTTGATAAGCGTTACAGATAATGAATGAATGAAGTTAAGGTGTCTTGCTAGCTCCACATCCTTTCAGACCCATAGTGTTGAGTATTTCTTCTCACAGTGGAAAATCTATAATCTTTGGACAGCAGCTGTATGTTTTCTATGTTTTTAAAGTATGTAAGTATTGCTGCCAATAAAGCTAGCCTTGTATTTCTTCTTATAATCAGGGCAAAACAAACACACACACACAAACACACACACACAGTCATGCAGATGGAAGCCCAGCTGAGCTGGAGGGCCATGTGCAGATGACAGTTTGGTGGATTTGAGGTGTAATTAAACAGGGTCTGTTCAGAGCTCTTCTCATTAAAAAGCATTGTTACCAGCTCCAGATGCTCAAAATAAAAGCTCCTGTTTTTTTGTTTGTCTACGAAGATATACACCCTTATATTATCCTTTAGAACCGCGTGGGGCTTGATCTTTAACCCCTGGATGTGGGTTTTATGTCCGAAAGATGTAAAGGATTATACATGTCGCCTTAATCCTCAACTTGTGTTTTTAATCTGTGTGTCACAGACAGAGATGCATTTCTTTTGTCTTTTACCCTCATATCAGTAACAACTGAACCAGGGTCTGTGTTTTTCTCTGCCGTGATCTTACAGGGCTCTCATTACAAACACATACCTTCTAATCAAGTCTAAAGAGTCATTAGGCATTGCAGGATGGAAAGGGAGAGTAACAGAAGGAAGCGTAATGGGGCTGTTATTCCGTTAATAATGTAGTAGTTAATAAAAGCTAATATTTAACTATTTTACTAATATTTATACGTTTTTAACCTGCATTATTTGCGCATTAAATTATTATATATTATTATTGTTATTATTACAGTTGTCAGTAGGTGAACTGATTATGATAAACGCTAAATGATGCCGAGTGTTAGCAATAGAGGGTGTTTTGTTGGAGGCTTGCGGCTCTGAATCCGAGGCTTTAGATCTTGTCTGGGTGTTTTTTGGCTACGTCTCCCTCTGAGCACAGCACTGCACAGCTGTCCACACAAATAAACTTTGTTTTTCTGAACGAACAGAGGAGCGCTTGTTTTGGAAAGGATGGGGGGAGGGGGAGGGGGGGGGGAGGGGCCTCCTGCAGCCTCAGCCGAGTTCTGATTGGTTCCCTACTGTACACATCACTCCACATCACCAGGGTTAACCCCCTCTACTATGAGGTTGAAACACAGTATGCGTTATTGTTTTTAAAATTGAATAGCCAATTATAAATCATTAATAATAAAAAAAAAAAAAATTGTAAAATCATTTCTCAAGAATAACAGGAAATGTTATTAATGATTTATAAGTTACTGAAATATTGATTGAGGATACTTTATAATAAGTTTCTTTATTCACTAATAATAGCAGATACCTAGTCGTTTGTAGTGGATAATAAATAATTTACAGTATGCATTAAATAATTCATAATAGCCGCTGAATGTTTTTATTTGTTTACAATACATGAGTTCTGAATGTATACGTCATAGTGGATACGGAATAATTCATAGTAGTTTCTGAATAACAAGTATTAAAAATAATTTCTGAATATTAATTATATAGTTATTATGCTCTAACCTTTCTCTAAAATAGTGAGTGAATATACAGTAAAAATACTGATGAGTACTGAGCTTCTGCATCAGAGAGAGAGAGAGAGAGACTGTGTGTGAGTGTGAGTGTGAGTGTGTGTGTGTGTGTGTGTGTGTGTGTGTGTGTGTGTGAGAGTTCTAATCAAACAGTTTACGGCGCAGGTATTCATTACCTTTTGCAAGAACCATCAGCTCTGGTGAGAAAATTGTTGCCTAGCAACATGCCTCACCCTTCTTACTCTTCCCCTGCCCCCATCTTGGAGAGAGAGAGAGAGAGAGGGAGAGAGAGAGAGAGAGAGAGAGAGAGAAGAGAGAGAGAGAAGCTGATGGAGACAGGGGGAG